>NC_138879.1:35951099-36218267 GCF_965194805.1 Balaenoptera borealis | reverse complement strand
TGTAACACCAGTCTAGTCATTTAGAAAACATTATCAGATAAATCCAGTTGAAGAACATGCTATAAAACACCTGGCCAGAGTTCCTTAAGACTGTCAAGGTCATAGGAAACAAGGAAAGACTGAGCAACTGTCATAGACCAGAAGAGACTAAGGAGACATGATGATTAAATGTAATATGGTAGCCTGGATTGGGTCCTGGAACAGAAAAGGGACATTAGCAGAAAAACTATGACGTCCAAATTAAATCTGGATTTTATTTAACAGCAATGTACCAACGCTGGTTTCTTAGTTTTGTCAAAGGTATAATGGTTATGTAAGATGTAAACATTAGGGGAAACTGAGTAAGAGGTAGATGGTTATATTATCTTAACAGCTTCTTAGAAAATCTAAAATTATTCAAAACAAAAAAGTTTATTTAAAAAAAAATCTGCTCAAGGTTACATACTTATAAACTCACTCATTACCTTGCTGACCATGTCCTACAATTCTACTCTTTCTTCAGTCCACTCTAGTCATACTGGCCTCCTTGTTATTTCTCAAACATACCCATCATGCAGTCACTTCAGGCCCTTTGTTCCTTGCATCATTTCCTCTGCTTGGAATGATCTTTCAGATATTCAAATGGCTCATACCCTGACTTCCTTCAAGTCACCATCAAATGTAACATTATTATTATTTTTTTTTAAAGACTCATGGATGTTTCCTTTTTTTAATTAATTTATTTATTTTTGGCTGTGTTGGGTCTTCGTTTCTGTGCGAGGGCTTTCTCTAGTTGCGGCAAGCGGGGGCCACTCTTCATCGCGGTGCGTGGGCCTCTCACTATCGCGGCCTCTTTTGTTGCGGAGCACAGGCTCCAGACACGCAGGCTCAGTAGTTGTGGTGCACGGGCTTAGTTGCTCCGCGGCATGTGGGATCTTCCCAGACCAGGGCTCGAACCCGTGTGCCCTGCATTGGCAGGCAGATTCCCAACCACTGTGCCACCAGGGAAGCCCAAATGTAACATTATTAAAGGGGATTTTTCTTACCCACTTTGTAAGAAAAAAAACAGCTCCTTACCATTCTTCTTATTACTTATTTGTGAATATATTGTCTGTCCACAGGGGCACAGTCAGTTTTGTTCACTGCTTTTGTTTCCATTACCTAGAACAGTACCTAAAAACAGGTTTTAAAAATCCTTCATGGGTATCTGCATCTTAACAAGAACAAAACCTTAAATCAAAGGAACAAACCTCTTGTGCTGTAATTTTAGATATCATTATTAACCAGTAGAAGTATTTAAAAATAGAACAGCCTTCAAACCACCCCTTGAAAGCATGCATAGATTGTTGCTTACTTCATCTGGTCCTAAGGCCCACACTATTCTTTAGTACACAGGAAGTGGTTAAAGGTTATCCACTATTCTTGTGTTACAATGAAAATTGAGGGAAGAAATGTAGAGAGACATTTAAATTAATATGATCAGAGTCAAAGCAGGAAATTAAAGCTGTTTTTCTGAATATGTACATTATGCAGAGGATACCCTGAAATAAGTAACTTTGGAACAGTGATATTTTAAAATATGAAGGGCTCATATCTAAAACTAATTTCTCAGATTTGATAGGAGTATGTTATTCAGACAATAATGGTGCCAAATTATATTATATTCTTAAATTTCTTTAATTTATTAAAATTAAATCTTTAATGTCAGATTTTAACTTGGATGACAAAAGCCTAAAAGCTAGTTTTAGTTCAGACGGTCATATTAAAATCTACCTGTTTCTAACGCATATTGTACAGCATGTGGCATGGTATCTCATCTGCACCTACAGCTAAGCATCACAAACTCAAAGTGTTCTTGCATCAGCAAGCCAACTGCTTCCACTATATCACATTCCCACTCTCTGCCAAACTGTTTACGCATCAGGCAAAATGCTAAAAATGAACTAAAATGGGTTCTCAGAAACAATTAAGGTTTACAGTTAAGGTCCAATTACAATTGTCTTTATTACAATTAAGGTCCAAGATACAGTACAGCTCAGGTGAACTCAAAGGTATCAAGATAACTGGAATTACTAACAAATCTGTGCCAGCCCACATATTCCAAGTTATTAAAATGAGTGAAAAGCTTGATTAACCATTTATTCAACTAATATTTACTAAGCGCCTGCAAAACATCATAGAATGATCCCTTTTTTGTGCTGTGGAGCATAGAAAAATATATAACCCAGTGGTTAAGAATCCACCTGCCAATGCAGGCAACACGGGTTCGATCCCTGGTCCGGGAAGATCCCACATGCCATGGAGGCAACTAAGCCCGTGCGCCACAACTACTGAGCCCATGAGCCACAATTACTGAAGCCCGCGCGCCTAGAGCCCGCACTCGGCAACAAGAGAAGCCACCGCAATGAGAAGCCCATGCACCACAACGAAGGGTAGCCCCCACTCGCCACAACTAGAGTAAGCCCGACCGCAGCAAGGAAGACCCAACGCAGCCAAAAATAAAGAAAATAAATTTTTAAAAAAAGTAGATTACAGTCCATTAAAATAATTAAAACTTCATTCCATTTTACAAGTCTTTCTTATACAGTACTTCACTTGTAGAGGCTTGGCAGGTATTATCATCTCTACTTGCCAAATGAAGAAATTTGAGTTGAAAGAGGTTAAGTTCTTACAAGGAGCAAGTGGTAGGATGGTGTAGTCATAATCTACAGGAGATCAGAGGAAGTAGAAATTATTTCTAGCAAGGGTAGTAATTTTTTTCCTACTGGCTCGTATTTTTACATTTTGAACCTGATTTATAGGATTAACCTTCAACAGACTTAACTGTGCCCCAAACCCAAAAGCACAAGCATACCACTACCCTTCTCCCAAATTAGCTGCTTATTTAGAAGAATTTACCAGCTCGTACATCTTGACTAAAAGCACTGGCTTTGAATCAGGATTAAAATCTGTGTTCTGATACTTACTACCTATGTGACCTTGAACAAGTCACTTAAACTCCTGAGCTTTTTATTCTTCTGTAAAATGGTCCCACTACTTACTTTTCAGGGCAGTTGTGAGACTTAAACGGCATAATTAACATATAGTACTTATTATTATAGAGCTACAGCACTTAGTACTGTATGCCTGGCTTATAGTAAACGCCTAATGATAACATTATTTCATTTAGAGGGTTTCTATGGTGGTAATTGTGTGAGATTTTACTCGCTATCAACTATTAACTCATCCTTTCTCATCCACTACACTTAGTTTATTACTAGTTCAAGAAATGTTACTGAAGATCTGTTTTGTGCTCTGCCACTCCATCAACCTAACCTCTACTTCTGGACACTCCATCATAGCTTTCAGCAAAAGATGTAATCATATTGTTTTGGTTTACTGTCTGGCTTCCTACTTTATTTTTTTTTCCCACTTTTCAAATGTTTATTTCATTAAAAAAAATTTTTTTAACTTTTTATTTTATATTGGAGTATAGCCAATTAACAATGTTGTGATAGTTTCAGGTGCACAACAAAATGACTCAGCGATACATACACATGTATCCATTCTCCCCCAGACTCCCCTCCCATCCAGGCTCCCACATAACATTGTGCTACACAGTAGGTCCTTGTTGGTTATCCATTTAAAATATAGCAGTGTGTACATGTCGATTCCATACTCCCTAACTACCCCTTCTCCCCTTCCTTCCCCACTGGTAACCATAAGTTCCTTCTCTAAGTCTGTGAGTCTGTTTCTGTTTTGTAAATAAGTTCATTTGTATCATTTCTTTTTAGATTCTGCATAAAAGGGATATCATACAATATTTCTCTTTGTCTGACTTACTTCACTCAGTATGACAATCTCTAGGTCCATCCATGTTGCTGCAAATAGCATTATGTCATTCTTTTTAATGGCTGAGTAATATTCCCTTGTATATATGTACCACATCTTTATCCAACAGCTCAGGAGGCTTAATATCATCAAAACAAATAACCCAATCAAAAAATGGGCAGAAGAGCTAGACAGACATTTCTCCAAAGAAGACATACAGATAGCCAAGAGGCACATGAAAAGATGTTCAACATCGCTAATTATTAGAGAAATGCAAATCAAAACTACAAGGAGATATCACCTCATACCAGTCAGAATGGCTATCAGCAAAAAATCCACAAACAGTAAATGCTGGAGAGGGTATGGAAAAAAGGGAACCCTTTTGCACTGTTGGTGGGAATGTAAATTGGTACAGCCACTGTGGAGAACAGTATGGAGGTTCCTTAAAAAACTGAAAATAGAGGTACCATATGACACTGCAATCCCACTCCTGGGCATATATCTGGAGAAAAACGTGGTCCAAAAGGATACATGCACCCCAATGTTCATTGCAGCACTGTTTACAATAGCCAAGATATGGTGGCTTCCTGCTTTAGAATGCAAACTCAGTGAAAACATTATCTTTTTTATTCACTGCTTATCCATAGTGCCTGGTAAATAGAACTGAAATATTTGTTGACTGGCTGAATGAATGAATAGCACATGGTCTCTTCTCTTGAGAATATTAGAGACTTCTGGGGAGGATACCTTAGTTATATAATCTTTATACAAAATTAAGACAGACTTACATGTTAGATGCAATAGAAATCCAAAAGATGGCTAGGACAGTTTCCTGTAACAGGTGGGTAACAAAACATTAAAGTATGTTTTGCTTTGTTTCTTAAGTTCAGCTTGTTCTTTTCCTCAAGGTAAAAAAAAAAAAAAAAAAAATTGCCAACTAATATTTATTCAGCATTTACAATGTTCTAGGCACTATTTTTAGTGCTTCCCATTTAATAACTCATTTAATCTTCAAAACAATTCTATGAGATAGATACTATGATAGCTGAGGAAACTGAAGCACAGAAAATATAAGTAACTTGCCAAGAGTCAGATGATTCAAAATAAGGCATTTTGCTCTTAGTCACTTCAATAAGTTGTCTCTCAAAATCAATCAAAATAGTTTTTTTAATGGAAGAACACAAAAGTAGCTTTATAAGGAGATTTTTCTTCTAGAAGAAAGGAATTTATACTATAGATTAAGAACTTAGCTCCTCAGTAAAATATTAACAAGTCAAATTTTTTAAAGTATAAAAAAAATTACACACAAAGACCAACTGGGATTTATCTCAGGTGTGTAAGGCTCATTCAACATTTGAAAATCAATTAATGTAATCTATCACATCTACAAACTAAAAAAGAAAAATCACATGATCACATCAAGAGATGCAGAAAAAGCATTTAACAAAATCCAACACCCATTCATGATAAAAACTCTTGTAAACCAGGAATATAGGGGAACTTCCTTCAACTTGATAAAGAATATCTAGGAAAAACCTACACCTCTAACATCATACTTAATGGTGAGATACTCGAAGCTTTCTCATTTAGATCATGTACAAGCAAGGATGTCCCTCCCCCCACCATTTCTTTTCAACATCTTATTGGAAGTCTTTGTTAATGCAACAAGGCAAGAAAAGGAAATAAAAGGTCTACAGAATGTGAAGATATAAAAGTACCTAGCTATATAGGCCTCTCACTTTCTGAAGAATGGTAAGTTCTTACCCAATGCTATTTTCACACTATAATAATTCTGCAATTCACAATTTCCATATTATTCTTTTATCTCAATATAGTCTCTAAAGAGGAATGCCTGATTTAAAATATTATGCCAATGGAATTTTTAGTACATACTCACAGTACTCAACGAGAGAATAAAGAATTTTAAATGTCATTTACCTTGCTTTTTAAAATTCTACTATCATTGAACTCACAAGGGAGTTTATCTTGGCTATATATATAACACAACTCCCACAGTAAAGGGGATTTCTGGCTCTACCAGTAAGTCTTTTGTCTTATGGAGAATTTCCACATGCTTATTGCCAACCATAATTTGTCCTATTTTATATTTCCTTCACTCTTGGTAAGAGAGACAGCACTCCAGGAACTGCCCCTACTCTATCATAATTTTTCCCTCTCTCAATAGGTTATCCTATCAGCATATAAACATGTTATGATAGCTCCAATATATTTTTTTAAAGGCTGTTATTCCCTCACTTAACTGTTCTCCTACACAACTAAATTCCATGAAAGAACTGTCTCTACTTACTGTCTTTAATTCCTTTCTTCCCATTTTCTCTTGAACCAACTGTTCACTAAAATTGTTTTTGACAAGGTCACCAATGACCAATCCAGTGATAATTTCTCAAATCTTATTTTATTTGACCCATTGGTAGCATTTGACATAATCTCTCCCCTCCTTCTTGATATAATTTCTAGGCCACCTCTCTCTCTCTTGGTTTCTCTAAATAAATAGTGATGTCCTCCTCAGTCTTGTTTTCTGGTTCATCCTCTGTTTCTGACTTCTAAACTTTGAGGTACCCCAGGGGTCAGTCCTTGAACCTCTACTATTGTCTATATTTATTCCCTAGATGATCTTACGTCATCTCGTGGCTTTCAATACCACTATTTCCTTATGATCCCCTAATATTTATTTCTAGCCCAAACTTCTCATCTGAACCCCAGGCCTCCATTTCCTCTTGCTTACTCAATAACTCAACTTGGAAGTCTGATAGATGTTCTGAACTTAATATGACTAAAGCCAGATTCCTGACTCCCAGTTCCCAAACCCGATCCTCCCACCATCTTCCCAATTCCAGCAAATGGCAATTCCATTTATTGATAAAAGCCTTCAAGTCACCTTTGACTCCTCTTTCTCAGTCCTACATCAGCAGATCCAGGTGACTTTTTCTTCAAAATATATCCAGATTGTGACCACTTCTCACCATCACCACAGCTACCACCCTAGTCCATCTTCTGTGATAGCTGAATAGCTGGAATCTGCCTCCACACAAACTTACAGTCTATTTCCCACACTGTAACCAAATAGATCAAACTCCAAACCAAAGTCAAACTCCAGTGAAATGATGAATTCAGGCAAGAATGATTAATGGATATCTGAGTCAATAGATGAAATGGTGGCACTGTGGTTATGTAAGTGAATATGCTTATTTTTTAAGTATGAAGTACTGTAATTTTCAAATGGCTCAGCAAAAATAGATAGATAGCTAGACAGACAGACAGACAGACAAAACAATTAAGACAAAAGGTTAAGAGCTGCTGAAACCAGAGGGTGGGCAAATGGATACTCATTTTACTATTCTTTCAACTGTTTTGAATGTTTGGAAAATTTCATAATAAAAAGTTGGGAAGAAAAATGTTTTAGGTCAAATTATGTCTCACTCAAAACCCAATGGCTTCCCATTACATTCAAAGTAAAGCCAAAGTTCTCACAATGGTCTACAATGCCCTGAATAATCTGTGTCTGTTCCTCACTACCAACTCTTAGCCCTAACTCTCCCCACTACTCACTCCTTTACAACACACTGGCACCTGTTTCTCAAATATACCAGGCACTTCTCCTCTATCTGAAAGAAGTATAACCTTACTCCATGAGACACAAATCTACCTTAACCCTATATTACGCCGCAGTCTCTTTCCCAATCCTTCGTGCTTTCTAGGACCCTTACTTTCCTTTATTTTTCTCCATAAACTCATCCTACCTTATATATTATATATGTTTGTTTTTGTTCACTGTCTGTTCCCCCAAAGTAGTGCTCTTCATGAAGGCCAGGACTTAATCTGTTCACTGCTATATTCCTAGTACAAAGGACAATATCTGGCACAGAGTAGTAAAATAACTAATATTTGTTACCTGAAGGAAGAAAGGAATAACAAAAAAGTTTTGGGGCAGCATAAATTGTTTTTTGATTATTAATTTAAATGAATATCCATGAAGAGAACTCTATTACAAAATTTAAAATGAAAAACTGGAGATAGAGGAACCCACATATTTTTCCTGAGAAATAAATCTATTATCTTCATCCTTATGCTTTTCATGCATTAGCAGTTCTCATGATGAAAAATAAAAATTCTCAGAGTTAGGTTCACAAATTGAAATTCATTCCAAAACATTCTTGGTCATTTCATGTATAAAAGATCACTTTTATACAAAAAAAGCTACAGCTTAGAAAACTAGAGGAAACATTGATGATCCGGAAAAAGGAAATTTGAAAATAACAAACTAATTTGGATTATTTTAGTGTAAAATAACCAACTGACACTGAATTATAGAGTAAGTATATTTAATTCAGTTATAGAAAACTATAACAATGGCTTCCTATGGGAACTGAATTAGAGGCTGAATGACAGAGGTGAGAGAAAGACATACTTTATACTGTATACCCACTTGTATCTTTTTGTTTGTTTGTTTTTTAAGTTTTTTTTTTTATTGAATTTGTTACAGTATTGCTTCCGTTTTATGTTTTGGTTTTTTGGCCACAAGGCATGTGGGATCTTAGTTCCCTGACCAGGGATTGAACCTGTGCTCCCTGCATTGGAAGGCGAAGTCTTAACCAATGAACTGCCAGGGAAGTCCCCCCACTTGTATCTTTTGAATTTGTATCATGTGCAATATTAAAAATAATTTTTAAAAATAGTTTATGTAAACTTCAACTTCTGGCATGAGACTACGTATTTAGACTAACTCTTTCACTGAAAATAATTTAAAATGCTATTTAAAAATCTTCTTTAACATATCCATGAGTTAGCAAAAATCATGCAATACTCACCAAAAAACCAAGTGAAGGCAGGGACCCCCCAGAGACGTAAGATGAACACTGAAGCTAGCTTTTGTCTTGAGGACATTTGCTAACTGGTGACCTAAGCTTTGATTTTCAGAGCTTAGATTGATTTGGAGGTCAAGAGACAAAGCCCAGAGTATTCCCAAACAGGGAATCTAATAAATGATACCCTCATAAAGCAGGGACTTCCCAAACCACCCATCTCAGAGTAAAGGTAAACTGGAAATGCCACCCTCCCAACTTCAAATGCTAGAAGAAAACCTGTTTTAAATCACAGCATTGAGTGGAGATGGAAAAAAAAATCGTGTGAATTCAAAACCTCAATGTGGCTCACACAAAGGATTGCAACCCATATCATACTATCTGTAAAGTCCAAGAAAATTTATGTTAATAATTTACTTGAAAGTTATCTGGTAATACCCTTAGGGCACCCAACAGAAGAAAACTCAAAATCCTGTCTGAATGAATCCAAGCCTCATTCTAGGCCTCAAATCATTTTCCACATAAAGTTTCAAGGAAAATTATAGCTCATAGTCAAAAGTACAAAGCACACAAGGAAAGAAGTCACCATGAGCAACAGTCAGTAGAAACAAAAGATAACAGAACTTCAAAATCAGATATGTGAACTACCGTGTCAGGCCAAAAAATCGTTCTGTTTAGTATGTTTTTAAAAATAAAAGACCTGAAAAATCTAAGTAAAAAAAGAATATACAAATCAATTTTCACTGCAAAGTAAAGGAGCTGTTACAGTGGAGGATTACTGGACTGAATGTCAATATTATGACATAGCATGAGTTTGTTTCATGTTTGGTAATTGCAATCATTGTTGCTTTTGTTGTGGTCATCCATTTACAATGCTTGGTGTCAGTCTATTGATCTCTTGTAAAAATAAAATACAGTGTGTGTGGAAAAAAAAAAAAAAAGAAAGGGAGTAAACCTTGATTTCAATACTGACCACATCACAGTCAATGTGCTAAGTGATGATGATGACTTAAGTATAGAAAAATAATTTAGAAAATGTAGTGATAAATGTACGTACCAGGTGTGCACTAAGAAAGGACTCTGATGGGTGTGGTCATACCTGACCAGGGGAGAGGGAAGCACTTGGCCTGTTTGATTTTTTTTTTCCAATTTTATTGACAAATAATTAAGATATAACATTGTATTAGTTTAAGGTGTACAACTTAATGATTTAATAAATGTATATGTTGTGAAATGATTACCACAGTAAATTTAATTAACATCCATCAAAAAAATAATTAAAAAAAAAAAAGACCTGAAAAATCTAAGTAAAAAAACCAAGCAGATCCAAAAGAAATCAAACCAAACATCTAGAAATTAAGAATATAAACTCAGGGCTTCCCTGGTGATGCAGTGGTTAAGAATCCGCCTGCCAATGCAGGGGACACGGGTTCAAACCCTGGTCCGGGAAGATCCCACATGCCACGGAGCAACCAAGCCCGTGTGCCACAACTACCGAGCCTGTGCTCTAGAGCCCGCGAGCCACAACTACTGAGCCTGTGCGCCTAGAGCCCGTGCTGCACAACAAGAGAAGCCACCGCAGTGAGAAGCCCGCGCACCACAACAAAGAGTAGCCCCCGCTCGCCGCAACTGGAGAAAAGACCGCATACAGCAACAAAGAACCAATGCAGCCAAAAATAAATAAATAAAATAAATTAAAAAAAAAAAAAAAATATATATATATATATATAAACTCAATGGCTCAGACTAAGAGGGGAATAAATCCAATTAAAATGAATACTAGTAAATTGGAATATAAATATGAAAAAAAATTCTCCATAATGCAACACAGAGAAGCAAGAGATGAAAAATGTAAGAGAGCTCCTAGCCACAGCAATCAGACAAGAAATAAAAGGAATCCAAATTGGAACAAAAGAAGTAAAACTGTCACTGTTTGCAGACAGCTTGATACTATATATAGAAAATCCTAAAGCCACCACCAAAATACTATTAAAATAAATGAATTCAGTAAAGTTGCAGGATACAATATTAATATACAGAAATCTGTTGCATTTCTATACACTAATAACAAAGTATCAGAAAGAGAAATTAAGAAAACAGTCCCATTTACAATTGCATCAAAAAGAATAAAATACCTAAGAATAAATCTGACCAAGGAGGTAAAAGACCTGTAGTCTGAAAACTAATAAGACATTGATGAAAGAAACTGAAGACAACACTAACAAATGGAAAGACACGCTGTGCTCATGGACTGGAAGAATTAATATTGTTAAAATCACCATACTACCCAAGGTAATCTACAGAGTCAATGCAATCCCTGCCAAATACCAAGGGCATTTTTCACAGAGTTAGAACAAAGAATCCTAATATTTGTATGGAAACGCAAAAGACCCTGAATAGCCAAAGCAGTCTTGAGAAAGCAGGAAAAACTGGAGGCATCATGCTTCTTGATTTCAAACTATACTACAAAACAGTATGGTACTGGCATAAAAACAGACACATAGATCAATGGGACAGAACAGAGAGCCCAGAAATAAACCCACACTTATATGGTTAGTTAATGTATTACAGAAAAGGTAAGAATATACAATGGGGAAAACACAGCCTCTTCAATAAATGGTGTTGGGAAAACTGGACAGCTAAATGCAAAAGAATCAAAGCAGACAACTTTCTCATATCATATACAAAAACAAACTCAAATATGGATTAAAGACATAAATGTAAGACCTGAAACCAAAAAACTCCCAGAAGAAAACATAGGCAGTACACTCTTTGACATTGGTCTCAACAATATTTTTTTTGAATCTGTCTCATCAGGCAAGGGAAGCAAAAGCAAAAATAAATAAATGAGATGACATCAAACTAAAAAGTTTTTGCACAGTGAAGGACACTATCAACAAAATGAAAAGGCAGCCTACTGAATGAGGGAAGATATTTGCAAATGATATATTCAATAAGGGGTTAATACCCAAAATACAAAGAACTCATACAACTCAACATCAAAAAAGCAAACAACCTGATTAGACAAGGGGCAGAAGACCTGTTTCCAAAGATGACATACTGTTGGCCAAAAGGCACATGGAGAGATGCTCAACATCACTAATCATCAAGGAAATGCAAATCAAAACCACAAAGAGATACCACCTCACATCAGTCAGAATAGCTATCATCAGAAAGCCCACAAATAACAAGGGTTAGTGAGGATGTGGAGAAAAGGGAATCTTCTTGCACTGTTTGAAGTTGTAAAATGGTTACAGCCACTATGGAAAACAGTATGGTGGTTCCTCAAAAAATTAAAAATAGAACTACCACAAGATCCAGCAATTTCACTTCTGAGTATTTACCTAAAGAAAACAAAAACTAATTCAAAAATATATATATGCACATCAGTGTTCACTGCAGCATTATTTACAATAACCAAGACATGGAAGCAACCTAAGTGTCCACTGATGATAGATGAAGGCATAAAGAAGATGGAATATTACTCAGCCATAAAAAATGAAATCTTGCCATTTGTGACAACATGGATGGATCTAGAGGGTATTATGCTAGGTGAAGTAAGTTAGACACAGAAAGACAAATACCATATGATCTCACTTATATATGGAATCTAAAAAACAAAATAAACAAAGCAAAATGAAAACAGACTCGTAGATACAGAGAAGAAATGGGTAGTTGCCAGAGGGGTGGCAGGTTGGCGGGGGGGAATTAGATGAATGGGGTTAAGAAGTACAAACCTGGGGACTTCCCTGGTGGTCCAGCGGTTAAGAATCTGCCTTCCAATGCAGGGGATGCAGGTTTGGTCAGGGAACTAAGATCCCACATGCCGTGGGGCAACTAAGCCTGCGTGCTCTAGGGCCCGGGCACCACAACTACTGAGCCTGTGCGCTCTGCAGCCCATGCGCCACAACTAGAGAGAAGCCCGCATGATGCAATGAAAAGCCCGCATGCCTCAACGAAAGATCCTGCATGCCGCAATGAAGATCCCACATGCCGCAACTAAGACCTGACGCAGCCAAATAAATAAATAAGTAAAAATCAAAAAAAAAAAAAAAAAAGGACACACCCGTAGTTATAAAATAAATAAGCCATGGGGATGTAATATGCAGTATAAGGAATATGGTCAATAATATTGTGATAACTTTGTATGGGGACAGATGGGTACTAGATTTATTGTTGTGATCCTTTCAAAATGCATGCAAACGTCAAATCACTATGTGGTAGGCCTGAAAGTAACATAATATTGTACATCAACTATATTTCAATTTAAAAAAAGTAAGAGAGTTAAGAGACATGGAAGATAGAAAGAGCAGGTCTAACATTTAATCACACTTCCAAAGGGAGAGAGGAAACAATGAGGAAGAGGCAATATTTGAAGATATAAAGACGGAGTATTGGTTAGGTATATATATGATTACTTTCATAAGAAACTGCTTCATCTTTTTTTTCAAAATGGTTATTTCTGTCTTTTTGACATCTTTCCATCATTCTTTGAGCATCTTCTTATTTTCAGGCACAACATATTCTAGGATCGACTTTTATATCCTTTCCCCAGCTTGGAATCAGCAACTCTTACAGATAACTCTGGTTCCTTTTAGTGGGTAATAGTATTCAGAAACTCATATTTGGGCACTAGTTGTGCTCACTGATATTGGATATAATTACCTCCAGGCCTTCTCAGTAGACAGAGCTAGAGAATATATGTATGAAAAAATATATATGTGTATGTATATCTGTGTGCACACGAACACACACATATACACATTTCATCTCTATTTCTATATATATGTCCACAGATACAGAAAACCATGTGTTCACACTGATAATCTCTAATTCCAACTTAACACTACAAAGCCCATTCTAGGTTTCTTCCTTTCCATATGTCTAACTCTCTATTCCGACAGTAAGAAACTTGGTTCCTATTATCCTTAATATATTTACCTCCTATTATCTTTAATATATCCTTGATATGAACAATCCTCTTGTACGTAGTCAATTCCCCATTACCGTTATCCCACCCCCACCTTGCTCCAGTGCTTGGTCTCCTCATCCTGCTTGGACACCAATGCCCCTCACTGGTCAAAGGTGCCTCCACTCTCTGCAAATACTCTCCTAACCCTAGGTTAGTCTCTAACACTCATAGTGTGATGACACTATTACCTTCCTGCATGGAATCCCTCTTCACTCTTTTTAGGCTCTTATATCCCCCACCATACCATCCACCAACGGCCCTCTCCCCTGCTTATGGACACCCTCCTTACCTCACTTGGGCTCCAACAATCAATGCCAGGATGCCCTTTTATGTGGATACCCACTTCACCTGATTCAAGTTCTGACAACCTGTGCCAAGAGGCCTCTGACGTGGACACCTTCCTCATGCTGTTTGGGCTTTGACATTCCACAATGGGACAGAGCTACTGCTTCCATGACCTCACGCAAACATGTTTCTCTCCCTATTCTAGGACACCCTCCCACATAGATGCTCTCCTTACTCCACTTGGATCACCTCTCTACATAGATTTCCCCCCGCCAATGCAGATACCCTCAAAACCTGACATCACATTGCTCCTCTACATGGATACTCTCCTCACCTCACTTAGGCTCCAACAACCTGTGTTAGAAATCACACAGAATATGTTCTCAGACCACGGTGAACTTAAGCTAAAAATCAATATTTAAGAGATAACTAGAAAGTCACCATTTGTTTGAAAATTATATAATTTGCTTCCATATGATCCATGGGTCAAAATGTAATCACAGTGGAAAACAGAGAATATTTTGAACTAATGATAATGAAAACACCATATGTCAAAATTTGTGGGACACAGTTAAAGCCACACTTAGAAGAAATTTATAAAATGGATATATTAGAAAGAAAAAAAAGCATAAAAAATCAATGTTCTAAGCATTTATCTCAGGAAATAAGATAAAGAACAGAATATTGAACAAAAAAGGAAGAAGGAAGAAAATAATGAGAAGAAATTAATGAATGAAAAAAATAAACATACAACAACAAAGATCAACTAAGCTAATGAAAAGTCTAGTTTAAAAAAAGACTAATAAAATTTATCAACCCTGGTGTGGCAAAAAGAAAGAAAGCATAAATTACTGATAACAGGAATGAAAAATGGTATAGAGTTATAAATCATACAGGTTAACAAATAACCAAAAGGATTTTAAGAAAAACCGGTGCTAATAAGTTTTAAAATTTAGATAAAGTAAATAAACTCTTAGAAAAATACAACCTATCAAAACTCTGTAAGAAGAAATAGAACAGAAATTCTGAATAGACCTTCATCTATTAAAGAATTTGAATTCATAATTTAAAACTTTCCCATGAAAAATTCCAGTCCAGGTGGCTTCAACAATTAAATCTAACATTTAGGAAAAAACAACACCAATCTTACACAAACTATTCTAGAGAATAGAAAAAGAGGAAATAAATCCCAATTCTCTTTATAAAGGGACAACTTAGATACCAAAAATCTAACAAAATTAGAAGACAGTAAAAGAAAAGGAAATAGTCTATTTTTGTAAAAGTACAAAAGAAAATATTAGCAAATTAAATAATATACCATAACTAAGTTAAAATTATTCCAGAAAACAATAGTAGTTTAAAATTAGAAAATCAATCTTCAGGACCTTGGTGTAGACAAAGTTTTCTTAAAAAGGACACACAAAACTCTAACCTTAAAGGTTTGACACATTTGATTATATTAAAGTTAAAAACTCTGTTAGTCAAAATAAAGGATTTTTTCCCAAAGGAATTCCTTTCTTTTTATGATTTATTTATTTATTTATTTATTTTTGGCTGTGTTGGGTCTTCGTTTCTGTGCAAGGGCTTTCTTTAGTTGCGGCAAGCGGGGGCCACTCTTCATCGCGGTGCGCGGGCCTCTCACTATCGCGGCCTCTCTTGTGGAGCACAAGCTCCAGACGCGCAGGCTCAGTAGTTGTGGCTCACGGGTCTAGTTGCTCCGCGGCATGTGGGATCTTCCCAGACCAGGGCTCGAACCCGTGTCCCCTGCATTGGCAGGCAGATTCTCAACCACTGCGCCACCAGGGAAGCCCTGTTAGTCAAAATAAAACTTTAAAAATTGTTTTCAAAAAATTTAAAACAGTGAGAAGTGAGGATATGGAGACGAATCTTTTGAGAAGTTTGGCTATAAAGGAGGAAAAAAATGTGATAATAGTAATTAGAAGAGGGCTTTTTTTTTTAAGATGGGAGAGACTAAAGTGATATCTTTGAATACTGATAATAAAGATCCAGTAAAAAAAAAAAAAAAAAAAAAAACAAGAAGCTAAAGATGCAGAAGAGACAATAGCATATGGAATTAGACCTCTCTCTAAGCAAGCAGAAAAAGATGTAACTTAGTTCACATGTGGAGAGGTCAATCTTTGACAGGACAGGAGAAGATAGATGCAGATGAGCCTGGAGAACTCCTGTCTGTGAGGAGAGGAAATTTTCATTCAATTGTTCCTATTTTCTCTATGAATTATGAGACAAGCTGCGGTAAGGAGGGAGAGGGCATCGGGAAGTCTAAGCAGACAAAAAAGTATGAAATAGAAAATATGCAGTGCGGAAGAGTGAACTTACTAGAGAAAATGAGTTAATAATTACTCAGCTGAGGTTGTTTATCATGATTTTACAGTGAGCTCACAAGCCTGGTTATGGATTTTTGTTGAGCACTGCTCAGTTGTTTGCAAGTAGTCACAGAGAAAGTGGGGGTAGGGTTTTGCTAGGCAGATGGTATACAAAGAGAGAAGGGCAAAGGACCTGATCGTATATACAAGAGCATGATTATAATGAAGAACGGTAAAATCTAGGTTGAATAAATTTGAGAGTAAAAATAAAAGGGAGGGGCTTCCCTGGTGGCGCAGTGGTTGAGAATCTGCCTGCCAATGCAGGGGACACGGGTTCGAGCCCTGGTCTGGGAAGATCCCACATGCCGCGGAGCAACTGGGCCCGTAAGCCACGATTACTGAGCCTGCAACGTCTGGAGCTTGTGCTCCGCAACGAGAGGCCGCGATAGTGAGAGGCCCGCGCACCACGATGAAGAGTAGCCCCCGCTTGCCACAACTAGAGAAAGCCCTCGCACAGAAACGAAGACCCAACACAGCCATAAATAAATAAATAAATAAATTTTAAAATAAATAAATAAATAAAAGGGAACCAATGGAATGAAGGTGTTAATGAAATCAACGAACTGTTGCAGTAGGGTGCTTGAACAAATGAATTTGGGGAATAGGAGGATGTGGCTGATGAATGGAATGTCTGAATTAACAATTTTGGAAGCGGGGCAATTTCGGGTAATTACAAGATCTTTGGACACAGGTAACACTTTGGCAGCTGAGAGGCAGAAAATGGTAAGAATTGGGGCTAAGACGATCTTTGCTCATTAGCAGTTCCTTAAACTGCTGTTTCTCATGAGAGTGCCTAGAGGAAGGTAAATCCATATGTTAAGCATAGTTAAGCAACTATATTCCTACAGAAGCAAATTCAAGGTAGATCTGTAAATATATACTAGACTAGTTAATGACATGCAACGTATAATAGTAGGCTGATACAAAAAGGGGAAATAAAGTCATCCAATTATATCTGAATTCAACTCACCTGTATGACATCTCTTTCTCATATTATAATGATTAAAAGTTGATAGTCACCCTCTCCCAGTTTGGATATATAATAATAAAAACAAACTAAGTTAGGGACTTCCCTGGAGGTCCAGTGGTTAAGAGTCTGCGCTTCCACTGCAGGGGGTGCAGGTTCGGTCCCTGGTCAGGGGACTAAGATCCCAGATGCCACGTGGTGTGGCCAAACAAAAAACAACTAAGTTATATTTGATGTATCTCAAGCACTATAAGTTTAAGTGATCATTACTATTTGTTCCTCACTATGTGGCAAAGGGTGTTTGCTGGCTAACAAGTCACTGCAAACAATGCCATTTTTTAAAAAGGGATTAATTTCCAAAATATACAAACAGCTCATACAGCTCAATATCAAAAAAACAAACAATCCAATCAAAAAATGGGCAGAAGACCTAAATAGACTTTTCTCCAAAGAAGACATACAGATGGCCAACAGGCACATGAAAAGATGTTCAACATCACTAATTATTAGAGAAAAGCAAATCAAAGCTACAATGAGGTACCACCTCACATCTGTCAAAATGGCCATCATTAAAAAGTCCACAAATAAATGCTGGAGAGGGTGTGGAGAAAAGGAACCCTCCTACACTGTTGGTGGGAAAATAAATTGGTGCACCCACTATGGAAAACAGTATGGAGGTTCCTCAAAAAATTAAAAATAAAGTTGCCATATGATCCAGCAATCCCACTCCTGGGCATATATCTGGAGAACACCATAATTCGAAAAGATACATGCACCCTAATGTTCATTACAGCACTATTTACAACAGCCAAGACAATGCGAGCAACCTAAATGTCCATGGACAGATGAATCGATAAAGATGATGTGGTATACATATGCAATGGAATATTACTCAACCATAAAAAAGAATGAAATAATGCCATTTGCAGAAACATGGATGGAGATTATCATACTAAGTGAAGTAAATCAGATAGAGAAAAACAAATATATGATATCACTTATATGTAGAATCTTAAAAAATGATACAAATGAACTTATTTACAAAACAGAAACAGACTCACAGACATAGAAAACAAACTTATGATTACCAAAGGGGAAGGTGGGGTTGGGGGAGGGATAAATTAGGAGTTTGGGATTAACAGATACACACTACTATATATAAAATAGATAAACAACAAGGACCTACTGTATAGCACAGGGAACTATATTCAATATTTTATAATAACCTATAGTGGAAAAAATCTGAAAAACATATATATATATATGAATCACTTTGCTATGCACCTGAGACTAACACAACATTGTAAATCAACTATACTTCAATTAAAAAATAATAATAATAAAAATTAAAACAGAGGCACTAGGATTTTTGGCAATGCAAATTTTATATTTACTTGCTGAACAAGTGAGAAATGTCTCAACCCGAAATTATCTTATTGTATTTCAACAATATAATTTTAATTAAAGTTTTGATTTATATAGCAAATTGAAAAGTTTCACCTCAGTTTAAACTGTCATCTTTTTTTCAAAATGGAAATATCTTGTTTTTTTATTATAAAAGTATTAATATGCTCATTTTAAAAATCATAGTAAAGGGAATTCCCTGGTGGTCCAGTGGTTAGGACTCCATGCTTTCACTGCCTAGGGTGTGGGTTCAATCCCTGGTTGGGGAACTAAGATCCCGCAAGCCAGGAGGCTTGGCCAAAAAAAAAAAAAAAAAAAAAAAGTTAAAAAAAATCATAGTAAAAATGAGAATTAAAACTCTAGCTGTTGGTGTTTTATATAAAATAATAAAATACACATAGATAAGACATACATAATGTAAAATGAAGGACATTTCTTAAAAATTTAGATGAGTATCAAAATTTATTCAGTTCTCTAAGAATTTTAATAGTTTCTCACCCTATCTCAATTGTTAACCACTTTATCTAGTTAAAGCAACATCATAGCTATGGTCTCCCTTACCTTCCCTCTAGCTATAATCAGAAAAGTAGGCATACCATTTATAAACATTAATTAATGAAGCCAAAAACATTAACCCTGCTTGCTTTCAATGAGGGCACAGGCTAATTAGTACACTTCTTGGCAGACTAACAGTTACAATTATACCAGCTTTTCCAATGGCTGAAGTTTTTTAAATACTTCCTAGTTGTAATTGATTTTTAACGTATGACATTTGGCTGTATCTGGTTACTGGCGCTACCTTTAGAATAAACTGCAAAGAAACTGTACTTCATTGTTAACTAGAGAAAACAAATCATTAGTGTAGAATGACTGATTATTCAAAATTATCCTCAAGTATTCACATAAATGTTGTCACTTTCATAGTGTAGGTTTATAACTGATCTTGCTGTTTAATAAAAGCCATTCTTTTAACTGCTTTTCTTCACTTTTTTCTTCTCCTTTATTCCATTCTACTGAGTAACAACACCATTACTTCAAATACTTAATAACACAGTTGCCAGTAGTGGTTTGATAGAATTAAATTATGTATAGTGAAAAGTAATAGATAATTAGCAACAAGATAATAAAATATCAAGGTAGCTCTTACTTGTATGTCATTACGGTGCTAAGAGATAGCTCCTCCATGGGATAGCACTGTATTAGGAACTTACAGGTAGCTACATAAGAGTTAAGGTAAACTTAACAAAATAGTAAAGGAAGGCAGTTTAATAAAATTCTTCCAGCTTTATTTCTCTAAGGAGGTCTTCAGTGGGAAGATTACTGGAGAAGTAGGCAAAAGGCCCCCAGACACCTGAACATATCATATCTGGTCCATGCTCTCTGCCTTCAACCTATCCCTCTCATGCAGCCTTTGCTCCAGTCACATGGAACTACTTACACAGTAGAGGCAGCCATAACTATGTGTTGTTGTTTTTTTTATGTTAACACACACTCATAGATGTCATTTCCTCAGCTTGAACCACCTTTCTTTTCTTCTTCACTTAGTCAACAACCCTTATTGGGCTTTAAAAAACTCATTTAAAGCATTACCTGCTTCAGGAAACTTCTTTGACTCCTTTCTTTCTACTTGTATACCTTCATAGCATCTTTTCCATTTATTACACTAGAATTATTTGCTCGTATAGTTTTCACTAGTCTGTAAGATTCTTAAGGGTAAAGACATATTGTACTCAAATTTATTTTCTATCTCAGCTCTCAGAATTGTATAGGCCTCAATAATGATTGTTGAGTGTTCTTAAATTCTCCAGTCTTTTTTTTTTTTTTTGGCCACACCGCGAGGCATGCTGGATCTTAGTTCCCCAGTTCCCCAACCAGGGATTGAACCCATGCCCCCTGCAGTGGAAGCGCAAAGTCTTAACCACTGGACTGCCAGGGAAGTCCCTGTTGAGTCTTCTTGAAATTATTTCAAACTCAAGTAAAAGTCATAATGATACGTAACAGATCTGGGTTTTATGGACTCATTATAGATCTGTGGTACTTTATCATTCCTTAATGTATATTAAAATATACAATATTTTATTTGGGAGATATTATTTGCCATCTAAATAACTGAGGAACAAAGGCCTATGTAATAGGATGCTTTACTGATTTTTACAGCAAGAGAAATATAATATACAGCTTACTCATTTTATTACTGTTTCCATTATTCATAAGTGCTCAATAAAAACTGAACAACTAATAATTAACCCTAGGCAGAAAGATGGGGTGGCAACTGTACACCTATGGATGACCATGTAAGAGTTTCAGGGTAACTTATTAAGATTTTAATTTGCATTTTGTTCTCCATTTATTTCTCCCTTCCCCATTCTAAATAGGTAACCAGGTCTTTGGGCTCCGTATTTCATGGAAGATCTTTACTGAATGGAAAATAGAAGTTACTCATGGATAATCTGCCTTCTAACTTTTATTTTTGGGAGTTTGATTTAAAGGCAAAGCTTCTGAGGGCTGTCAGGGAGACTGGGAAAGGGCCTCCCAAAGGCAATTTCCCCAGAATGGAAAAGGTTCAGTAATATCAGGCACAGCAGATACCTGAATCCTACTGCATAGCAGTGCTTCGAGGAAACAGCAAGACCACCAAGAAGAATGGCTACATGGAGCACCTTGGGAGGCTATACTCTAGGTCCTGGGGGAGCTCAAAATCAGCAGAGACTCTCATGCACAAACTTCGCCAAAAAGCAGTAATGTTGTCTTACTTTAAGGAACATATGGGCTTTTTAAATAAGAACAGCAGTTAGGATCATGATAAACTGCAGACAAGTGAGCCCATCCCACTTTGTTTTCTTTTAAAAGGCTCTTAAATTCTTGGGTGGGGAGGAGAAAGGAAGGAAAGAAAGGGAGCTTCATTCTTCTCCATGGGCTCCCATAATGACTAATATGAATCACCATCTTACCAGGTTGGGCAATTCAAAGTCAGATTTAATTTATCAGAAATAAAATAATATTACATTTTAAAAAATATGAATTTTTGGTATAAATTATCTAACTAAACATGGCAATATGAATCTGTATGTTTCTAATATACTTTAGTATACATTTTTCAATATTCATTTTTATATTATTTGTGCCTCACAGCCCCTATAGCAGAATGATTGAAATTGTTGCATTTTGAAAGTCTAAAAAGATTTTTTTTTTGGAAGCAAAACAATGATGGCTTTATGGGCAGAACTGATTATGGCTGTTAATAAAAAGTTCATCATCATAAGAAGTATAATACTGCAAGATAAATTGATAATTTAGATTAAGGGATTACAAACAAAACATCTGAAGGCGTGGGAGAAAAAAGCAATCTCATTAAGTGTTCCCTAGAAAGGCGTATACATAGAAACTGACGACATGACTACTTTCATCCCACGTGCTAGACTAAATGAATGATATTTTGCTAAAAATCAAACAAACAAAAAACCACTGAAGGAGCCCTAGCATCCTAAAATCTACCCATATATAAGGCTTAGCTGGAAAAGATAAATACAAAATTCAGGGAAGTGCTTCAGTGGGAGGGAAGGGGCAGGCACAGGATTAAGGAAGGGTATGTAGAGGACCTTCAACTTAGATTTGTAAGGCTTAGTTTTAAAAAAAATCTTTAAATATAGCAAAACATTAAATATGGGTCATGGGTTTAGTGGTGTTTGCTTTGTTAGTTTTTCAATACTAGTCTGTATTTTTGGAAATTTCAAAATCAAAATCTAGCATAAGCATGTATCCTAATTTTTTCCTGAGTATAAACTTTCTCCTCTGCAGTTTAGAATCAGGATAGTTTGATACAGAGCCTAGTGCATTACTGTGCTCAGTAAGTCCATGTTTGCACAGAAGAACTTTAAAAGGTAATTTAAAAAAAAAACCTGATTGGTTCATTATTCATGCCTTTCCAAATAAAGCAGCTTCATCCAAATGAAAAAAGAACCAATAAAAACAGAGATAACAAGAGATATTCACTAGTATAAAATGTGTAACGATTTCCACTTCAATATAGTCTGCAATTTTGAATTAAGACAGACCCATTTGCAGAGAGATTTAATTGAGTTATTCAATTACAATTTATTTAATTTTAACTATGTGAAAGACCCTGTGTTAAGTACTAAGGATACAGAAATGAATGAGAAAGGATCCCTGTTCTTCAGGAGCTCATAGTCTAAAGAATCCTGAAAAATATTAACATAAAATGTAATAGATGTTATAAAAATGTACAAGGCGATATGAGATCACTCAATGAGTACTGGAGGGAAGGCTAAATCTGTCTGAGAGAGCTGGGAAAGGTTTCAGAGATAGGATAATCTTTAAGATGGGACTTGAATAATGAGTAGAAGGTCAAGAGATAGAAAAGAAAGGAAAATGTGCTTCAGGCAGGAATGAAAATATATATATATATATTAGGTCCATATTATTCAGAGTCTCTATTTGCAAATCCACCTATGTACTCACTAAAATTTACTTGTAACCCTGAAGTTACTATTTTCTCAGTCATTTATGGACATACACAGAGCGACAAAAAATTTGAGTTGCCTCAAGCACACATTCCAAGATGAGGTCAAACAAGGCAATACTCACCACTCTGCCTTCTTGTTTCAGCTTTCATACTGTAAATAAAGTGTTCTTTTCACAGTCTATTTACTGCCACATCTGTCTCATTTTTGTGCTTTGTGTTGGTGATTTTGCTATTTAAAATGGTCCTCAAGCATAATGCTGAAGTGCTAACTAGTGTTCCTAAGCACAGGAAGGTTGTGTTGTGCCTTACGGAGAAAATACGTGTATTCGATAACCTTCATTCAGGCATGAGTTATAGTGCTGTTGGCTGTAAGTTCAATGTTAATGAATCAACAGAAACACACATAAAACGAGGTGTATCGATTGGTTGATGAAAACGTTGTGAGAGGCTCACAGGAACCTAACTCTATATTTCCCCTAGGAAATATGGCTCATTATTCACTAATTCAGTGTTTGTGGTGACTTTATAGAACATAACTACTGTGAATAATGAGAAGCAACAGTGTGTGTGTGCATTTGTGTGTATTCATTAGTTAACAAAATATTTCTTTGAATAAAATTTATTTATAGGAACCACTGACTACTCTGATTAGATACACATAGCATAGTACCTTGTCTTGAATAAGTAATGAATAATTAACTATAATAAAGATAACTGACAGCTTATTATGCATACTTACAGTCTTTAAAGACTTTAAATAGCATAGATATTATGAGGCATTTTGAAGTTTCTAGTAGGGGGCAAAAAGACCTTGCTTTGAAGATAGCTAAAATATTTGCAACCACTTAAGAGATGGAGTAGAAATTTACAGAAGCAGATGTGGCACAATTTTACTGATTTAGTTATTTCTACAAGGTATTATTGTGGATAATGGCAAAAGCAGTATCGTAAAAACTATGCATTAGAAAAATCCCAAGATTATTTTTAACAGTTTCCTCAATCAGTTAACAGAACTGAACTATTACTTTCCCAAAGTGATTCCAATGAGCAAAAAACAAGATCCCACACACAAAGTAGCTCATTATAATAAAAAAGCAGGTAATATCCTTTAACAGTCATGTTGCTATAAGGTTAATCTTTACAGAAAGGTAGAACAAGTGAGTTGTACTGTTTAATACTTTATGAAGACTTTTTTTAACATTTACATTTCATGTAATTAATTATACCAATAGCTTTGAAGCACATACTTTAAAAATTCACATTTTCTTTCATTAGAATAAAGAAAACGAAAAACTAAAATGAACCTAAAAGAACTTGGGTCATGATGTCATAAATCCTTATCTGATTGAAATGTTATATTTTAAGTTTATAATGCCACGTTTTCCACCTTTGGCAAATGGCCTGCATCTTTTAAATTATATTCAACAGTTCTACAATTAAGAGCTATATCTTACACATTTTAAATATTCATTTATAGTTTGGGAAGATAGTTTTCAGAAGCTAATGAGACTGACAATGCTAACAGATAAAAGTCTTCTGATAATTTCAAATTCTATTTAAAAATACAGAAAAGAAGGATGAAAATCACTGTTTAAAGAGAAGAGGTCAGAAGAGAACAAGAGATCAACATCCCATAATGCAAGAAAAAACAGTACAAGTTTTCATTTTTGTATAGATAGTAACTGTAAAGCCAGTTCCATGGATATCACTCACTTATAGATAATGCTTAAATTTGTATCTCCAGTCATACCTCTCTTCTGAACTTCAGGTTCTTATATCCAACCACACACTCAGTATTTCTACTCGGATAGGTGCCACATCTGAATGTGTCCAAAACCAACCTCTTGATTTTCCCTTAAATTTAAGCCTGCTTTTCTCCAACCCTTCTCCATCTTAGTAAATGGCAATTTCATTCTTCACATTGCTAAAACCAAACTCCTTGGATTTATCCTTGACTCTTTTCCTTTCTCATATACCACATAAACAAATCCTATTGTTTCTTCCTTCAAAATATATGCAGAACTTGACCTCTTCTTACTGCATCCAAGATTACCTCCTTGGTCTAAGCCACCATCATTTCTCACTCGGGCAACTGTGTTAGCCTATAAACTGCTCTCACTTTTTCTACCTTTTTTTCTTCATACTCTAGTTTCCACACAGCATCCAAAGTGATTCGCTAAAAAATAAATCAGATCATGTCCTTCCTCTGCTCAAAACCCTCTATTGCCTTCCCATCTCATTCAGGGAAAAATTCAAAATTGTGATGGTGGTTTATAAGACCCTATTTGATTTAATTCCCTGCCACCTCTCTAACCTTGTCTTCTTATACTTTCTTTCTTTCACTTCACTCTAAGTCACACAAATCTCTCTGCTGTTCCTCAAACCTGCTAATAAGCATTCTCTCACCTCACTGTCCCTGAACTTTTTGATTCCTCTGCCTAGAAAGCTTTTCACCCAGATATCTACATCACTCACTCCTTCACTTATTTCAGATATCTACTTAATCTTATCAGAGAGGGTTTCCTTGATTAACTTATAAAACAATAATCAAACTCCCTATGCACCCCTACCTCATCATTCTCTAGTCCCTTATCTTGCCTTTATTTTTTTCTTCATAGCACTTATGAAAACCACCTGACTGAAATATTTAGTGTTTATTTTCTGTCTTTTGCCCATTAGAATGAATATTTTCTGTCTTTCGCCCATTAGAATGAACTTAAGTTCCTGGGAAGAAGAGGCGTTGTTTTTGTTCAGGGCTATATCCTTAGGATCTAGACTAGTACTTGGCACATAAAAGATACTCAATAAACATTTGGTAAATTATGAATGAAATGAATCCAAATAATATTTTTTGACCGTGGCAGTGTGGCATATGGGATCTTAGTTCCCCAAACAGGGATCGAACCTGTGCCCATTGCATTGGAGTCTTAACCACTGGACTGCCAGGGAAGTCCCCAAATAATTATATTAAAAGAAGTTCTCATTTATGAGATCAATAAACCTAAACCTCTACAAGTTAATCTAAAAATTAATAATTATATGCTATAATAATTTTAAATTTGCTAGCCAGGATACAAAGAGCTTTATATATGCAATGGTTACATTCCTATAATTTAAAGTGTAAATCCCATTTTAAGACCTTTTGAATTTACATTTTAACGGACTATTTTTTAGAGCAATTTAGGCTCACAGCACAAGAGCTCCCTCACACCCTTTGCCTTTCTACATGCACAGCCTCCCCCACCAACAGTCATTCTATTCTCTCTAGATTTGTCTCTTCTGGACATTTAATATAAACATAATCACAATTATTTAGCCTTTGCATCTGGATTCTTTCACCTAGTGAAAGAATAGCTTTTAAAAATTAAAAGCTTTTTTAATTTTTAAAAATAGCTCATTGGTCACCTTGGAGAACAACTCTTTTATTTTTTTGGCTGCGCTGCACTGCATGCGGGATCTTAGTTCCCTGACCCCCAGGGATCGAACCTGTGCACCCTGAAGTGGAAGCGCAGAGTCTTAACCACTGAACTGGCAGGGAAGTCCCTAGTATAATATTTTTGAAGTTCCTTCATGTTGAAGCATGTATCAATAGTTTGTTCCTTTTTATTGATAAATGGTATTACATTACATGGACATACCACTTTCCTTTTAATTGCTAAATAGTATTCTATTATATGGATACACCACATGTTGTTTAGAGTTGCCAAGGTGGGACCTTATCTTTCTTATGTGTCAGAAAAGAGAAGCCCTCAATGAATGCCAAGAATTAGAATTGGTAAGAGGAAGAGGGGAAGAAAAGGAAATAGAATTGTGGTTGAGTAAAACCTGTTCCTAGCAGAGATGGAGAAGTCAAGCTCCAGTGAATTATCTGTAGGTAGAGGAACCTGCCCTGGCTGTAAGAACTCAAACTCTTTCCACTGGCTCCTATGACCTGAGTTTGCTCACTACTACTTGCTTGCTATAAGGAGGAAGGTGAGGTCATGGCAGCCACCCTCTACATCTATAGGAAGAAAATTGGTCTTTTCTTTCCCGGTGTGTTAGAGATTGCCAATCCCTTATATAATTAAGCAGTATAACTAAAAGCAAGTATAAAATATTTTTAAAATAACATTCATCTGATGACTTCTGGTTAAAAAATGGCAGATTAGGTATATGCATTTATCCCTTCTCCTTATAAAATGACAGCAAATTAAAAGATTTAAATCCACAAGGAAAAAGCAACCAAAGAGAAGGCAACAGTAGATAAAATATTTCAATACACTTTTGGAAAAGGGAGAACAAATGGAGGAGTGGTATCTGATTTATCAAGTGGAAGAAACTATAACCTCAGAGGGACACTGGTGAGAAGAGAGCCAATTCACCCCCAAAGAACCTGGGAAAGACTCAGACTTTGAAGTACCAAGTGGGTGGAGGGGGAAGGACAAAATGAAAAAACAGGATGAAAGTGTATGTATGTGCCTGAAATTAATACAACACTGTAAATCAAGTATACTCCAATAAAAAATTTTTTTTAAAAAGTGTATGTATGTGAATTGTTGATTCCCCTCCCCACTCCCACATATAGAATGCCAGCAGCTAAGTGCACATACTCCAGCCCTGATAAGAGAATGAAAGTTTACCTCTAGAGAAATTGAAAAGGAGTGTTCTAGATTAGGAGACACTGGGCAAGGTAGAGACTAGAAGTGAGACAGAATAAAAAGAAAGGGATTTATCGAAATATCAAATGGCAGGACTTTAATTCCTCTAACCATTCCTCTACCCACCCCCCACCCCACCCTTAAACACTTGCATTTTATTGCCCCGGCAAGAAATCTGTAAGGTCTTTTTCTGGAGGCATCTGGAGGAACGGAGCAATCCTAGAGAAAAGTCTTCCTCAGAGTGATGTATGGCCATGTCTCCATCCCAAAATGAGGCTACTCACAATAAATCTTCTTACTCCTAAAAAGCTGTTAATCAGTTTAAAACAAATATATACAGACCATCAACAGTCATCAGAAATGTAAGGAAATCATGAAAGATTAAAATCAGATATCAAAAGAGATATTTGATACTTAAAACATAATTGCTGAAATAAGGCATAAAATAGAGGTTATGAAAATCCTCAGGAAAGTAGAACTAAATATGAAATGGAAAAGTGAAAGAAAAGATAGTTAAAGAACCAATCTAGGGAGATTAACTTTTGACTAACAGGAGTTCCAGGAAAAGAGGACAAAGAAAAGAGATGGAAGAAAATAATAACCAATACTTATCAAAGGCATACTATATGTGCTAGGCATTGCTCTAAGTGCTTTAAGTAAATTAATTTAAATTAATTAACTAATTAATTCTCCGGTCAGCCTATGAAGTAGGTATTATTATTACCCCCATTTTATAGATGAGGAAAATTAGGAATGTAGAAGTTAATCGAATAGCTAGTAAGTATCAGAGCCAGAGTTCAAACCCAAGCAGTCTGGTGCCATAACTCACACTCTCAGCAACTATGTACTGCTGCCTCTCTACCAAAGAAATCATATTAAGAGGGCAGGCTAAGACGGCAGATTGAACGTGAACATTCAATTTACTCCCTCCAGAAACTCCGCTAAAACAACAGTACAGGGAATTTTTTAAAATACATAATCCCAAAGAGTGAGGAGGCAAAGAGAAAAAGAAAACAACAACAGATTTTTGGATACCAGAAAGTAGATGATAGAGTGGTAACTGATTTAGCAGATGAGAGAAAGCCAAGTCTAAAACCAACAGTGAGGAAAGCTGAGAACAAACTCAATATATACCACAGAATCCTCTAAACAAACAAGAACTGGCAACACTTAGGTACCTGTAGAACTGCAGGTAAGTGGGGAGTGAGATGGATAAAATACGAACTGGGTGAAAACTGTTTAAGAAGCTGTTAGATCCCTAGGTCCCCTCTCTCAGTTCTATGTGCCTAGGTGACTGCCTCTCCCTAGTTCCCTACCTGGCCGAAGTCTGCCACTTATCCCCTGGAGAGGGTAAAACAGGGATTCTCGATTAGGGGACACCAGGCAGTTAAGGGCATAAGTACCATAGTGAAAAACAAAGGGATTGAATGACTTCATGCATAAGTAAATGCTGAATTCTAAGATTAGTGGTCCTCTTCCCCCATTCTATTGAGCCAGACAGATTAGAAAACTTTTTTGTCATGAATCTGGGTTAGGGTCAGAAGATTCCCTAATAAATGACCCAACCAGGTTATACTAGAATGAAACTCAAAACTCCTATTCTTGTGCTTAGGCCTCCCAATCTTAAGAACAGCCAGCTGAGGGACGTCCCTGGTGGTCCAGTGGTTAAGACTCCGCACTCCCAACACATGGGGCCCAGGTTCGATCCCTGGTCAGGGAACTAGATCCCACATGCATGCTGCAACTAAGAGTTCACATGCCGCAACTAAGGAGCCCGCCTGTCGCAACCAAGACCCGGCACAACCAAATAAATAAATAAATATTAAAAAAAAAAAAGAACAGCCAGCTGAGATGACAAGATAACCTAAAGGAAGTCTATATATGGAAGATAGAGACCAAAATCAATAAGAGAATACAAAGCAATTAGCTAGAAAGAAATCATGCAAAGAAAATTTTAAGAAAAAAAATATTTCCAAGAGATACTTAAAACAAATTAAACTTTAAAAGAAATATAAAAAGAGGAAGGAACACTTCTAAACTAATTTTATGAGGCCAGCATTACCCTGATACCAAAGCCAGACAAGGACACCAGAAGAAAAGAAAATTACAGGCCAGTATCCCTGATGCACATGGATGTAAAAATCCTCAACAAAATATTAGCAAACCAAATTCAACAATACATTAAAAGGATTATACATAATAATCAAGCGGGATTTAATCCAGGGATTTAAGGATGGCTCAACATCTACAAATCAATCAATATGATACACCACATTAACATAATGAAGGATAAAAATATGATCATCTTAATAGACGCAGAAAAAGCATTTGACAAAATTCAACATCCATTTGCGATTAAAAAAAAAAAAACTCTCAACAAAGTAGGTATAGAGGGGATATACTCAACATAATAAAGGCCATATATGACAAGCCCACAGCTAACATCATCCAGATTAGAAAAGAATAAGTGAAATTATTTGTTTGCATATGACATCCTCTTATATGTAGAAAACCCTAAAGACTTATTTAAAAACTGTTAGAATAAACAAATTCAGTAAAGTTGCAGGATACAAAATCAATATGCAAAAAATTGGTTGCATTTCTATACCCTAACAGCAAACTATCAGAAAGAGAAACTAAGAAAGCATGCTACAAACGACAAATACCCCTACTACTGTATGAATAGCATTCTGAGTGCTTCTTAAGGGCAAAAACGAAACTTGAAGCAAAATAAAATCTCGTGTTCATAATACATTTAAACCACAAACCACAGTGTTCATCATGCAGTCAGTTTAAAAAAATGTAACATCCCAACAACAGAAAAACATAAACTCTTTATCCACTGAAGAGATGTATACTCGTATGTACTCCAGGGAGTAATTCTCTTCAGAGGAGGTATTTGAAAAATCTCTCTCATTAATGACAGTGCAGATGTGCTGACATCCTCGGGATGTTTCACTGAGATTCAAACTCACTGTATCCCATCTCCGGGGTCTCTTCTTTGATGAGCTGCATTTCCCCCCTTTTGTATTACCCATGATGTTAGTAAGGTTAGAACTAAAACAGACTTAATTACAGTACCTTTCAAATAAGTTACTAAATATAGTTCTTCGTTCGGTCAACTGTGATTGCCCATGAAAATTACAGGAGTGTTTAAAAACAAGGTGAATAGGAGTCTATTAAATTATGTCTGGGAACAAAGCTTTTTTTATATGGGACTTTATGAGATAACTTATATTTGGAGAATTGATTACAATTTTAGGAAAGTGAACTTTGTTCTGCCATATGGGTCTAAAAACGGCAATACCTGAAACACTGGGATTTACAAGTACAGTACGGAGTCCCCCCTTATCTATGTGGGATGTGTTCCAAGACCCCCCAGTGGATGCCTAAAACCATGAATAGTAGTGAACTCTAGATATACTATGCTTTTTCCTATACATACATACCTAGGATAAAGTTTAATTTATAAATTAGGCACAGTAAGAGATTAACAACAACTAATAATAAAATAGAGCAATAATAACAATATACTGTAATAAAAGTTATGTGAATGGGGTCTCTCTCAAAATATTGTACAAATTTAATGCCTCTTCCATCTTAACTAAGCATTGTATCAAGCACTGTGGCCGTAAAACTAGCATGAATTTGTTTATCTCGCAAAGTAAAACTGAGGATAAGGGGGACCACTGTGTATATTGTGCCTGTTCATTTTGAAACAAAGAATTGCTTCTATAAGAGCCAAGCAAAGAAAGATCAAAGTAAATTTATGAGACCTAACTACAGGTTCAGCCAAGATCAAGAGAGGATATCCTTTGACTCACTTTTGTCCACATTCCTCAAGCCATTAATTTAAACCTTACTTTCTTTCATAAGGTTCTTTTCCCCAAACCTTTTCTTTCCTAGTTGCCTGCTGCTAATTAGACAAATTGATATTGATACAAAGAGCATATATTATGTAACATATAATACAGAGCTACTTGGTTATAGAGCTACTTGGTAGAAAATGTTCTGTTTCTCAAGTTCATTATGCTGTATTAATTTACTAATCTAAAAGAAATCTGTAGAGCAGTCTTTCAGACCTTCTGTTTTTACATTTATAATTAGCTAAGTAGAGAGAAGTTCTATTGTTTTTAGAAGTAATCATTTTATGAGTTAGGCACACCAAATTCATGACAGGTTGCCTCTCATGGAAAGAGACAAATGAGACAAAGATGGGGTGGGGAGAGGAAAAAGGGTAATTTAGCTTTATACATTCACGTTTTATTACTTTTATTTAAAATATTTAAATATTGGAATTTCTCAAAATAAAAATTTTTAAAAACTGTGTAGGAACTCATATATACTCCTTATCACAGCCAACCAATCTCCTTTCTATAGGCTGTATAGGAAATCACAATGTGCAGAGTTTCCAATGGGGAAAGGCCAGTTACTTTCTCCCACACATCTTTAAAGTCCCAATTATCCAGTAAGTCACTGAGAAAATACCCAAAGGCTCTCTGATGTAGTCCAAACCAGGTTCTCACTAACTTCTCCAAAGACCCACATAGGTACATATTATTATTGTTAACTGGTATCTCTGAGGTCCAGAATCCACTTCTACCTGAGTAATGACATCTTCATATAGACATCTTACAGCATGAACACTCTGGCATAATTCATCTTATATTCTCAGACATGAAATACTATTTTCATCTGGGGAGATTTCTATAACTATTAGAATCTTGATAGAACTCTCAGAGCTACATGAATATAATCAGTGATAAAATCATAAAACATTAAGTCTATTTGTTCTTCAGTAGTGAGAGACTGATTATACAAATAGACAATGACCAGATCATATACAACTCTGACACACAGTCTCTCTGGAGGGCAAACAACCTGGGAAGTCAAATCACCATCTCTGCAGCAATCAGTTCAGAAGGTAGGATTTGGTCAATGACTGCCAGCTTCCTTTTTTTTTTTTTTTTTTTTTCTCCACAGCCCACCACACGCTTTCAACTCAGCACCAACCAGAGAAAGACAAATATGCTTCCCAAACCAATTACCTAAGATGACTGGCTTCTAGTTAGCATTTCAGCTTCCCCATGCCAAACAGTCTCCAATCAGCGTATCTTTTCTTTTTCACCATAAAACTTGCCCACTCCCATGTGAATCTGCCAAATGCAAGTGATGGTGGTAATTTTCTTGTTACCGCCAAGCTTTGAATTTATAGCCTGTTTGTTCTCATCTTGGGTGGTCTTTATTTCCACAGTAGTGCAAAAATCATGCAAAAAGAAAACTAACATTATGAGCATTTTATTCTAATCCAATTAAGATCACACTTCAATCTGGCTGTTAGCTATTGTTCTGTTTGCCAATCAGCTCACCAGAAACACTTTCTTTTGATAAACGGTTTTTCATCACTTGAAAGACAAATCTGGTATTCTACTTCAATATTTGATGTTTCAGACTCACATTGGTATAGTTTCTTTCTTGAGAACTGTGATCACTTGAAAATAATAACCTAAGAAAAGATTGTGCTATATTTTAGAAAAACAATAATGCTGACGGTATAACTTAGAACTAAATAGTGCAGTAAAATATCTGCTGTCAATCTGTGAATATATCTGCAGAAAATATCAGAGGGTGATTCCTAAATTTTGTCGATATTGAAATGATAAACCAGAGCAACCTACAGAGAGTTATGAAAATTTATCTGCAGTAAATTGAAGTTGTTTTGGGTAAATTGTGAGTTTAGACCTACAATGGCATAAGTAATGTGAGTAGAAATTTTAATGACTTTATAAAAAAAGGTTAAGAATGAAAAATCAAGAGCATTATATTTTCAATCACATCTTTTAGATTTGGTAATAATGTAATTTCTTAAGGAAGTAAAACAAAACTCCAAAATGTTCTCAGTTCTTTGTGTGATATTACATACCTGAAAAAAAATTTCAAAATATTTATTAGAGGAATGAAGTATAATATATAGGAAGTAGTGTTTATAGTAAACATATTGCAGTTTTACCGTAAATTATTTGCTATGATAGAGGAGCTTCCACAAGTTATTAGAACAACAGAAGTTTTATCAAATGTTTTTTTAAACCACAAGTGGCCAGAGAATTGAATAATTTACTGACTTAAATTTTTATTTATCTTTTTTTAAACTTCTATTAAGTGCTATTCCAGGAAGTTGTACTAAAGAGCTTCGGAGTAGAACTCTAGAATTCTAGGCTTTCTCCTATATAGTTTACAATTTGAATTTTAAGGTCATTATTTCGAGAAAATATTCCTATATTATTAAAAAAATAAGTAGCCCCTTTAGAAATAAGTTCATCTGAAATTCCATTACTAACTCTTAAGAGCAGAGTAATCTGAATAAGCATTTCTACTAAATATTTTTACTAAGATTCACTGCCCTATCTGACAAACCCATTTCTTTCAGTTGCATTCATTATCTTGATAGCTTCGTCTAAGTGTTGAATATTGCTGAACAAAAGACCACAGCCTCAATTGTAGGATAGTAGTAGCTCCAATTAGGAGACGAAAGATTGATTTATGGTTCACATTTGAAAGGAGTGTTGTTATTCCAGAAGATGATCTCTGTATTATATGCAGTGATATACCATTTTAAAGAACTAATCCCATTTGGTTGAAAATCGTGAACCATGACCTGAATTATAGAGGAAGAAATCTGTAAAGTAAATCTAGTTGCTAGGTTGCTATATGCTACCATTGGGTCCTTCCTGAAAATGCTAATTAATAATGACTACCAGAATATACCCAGATATGTACTATGTCAGAAAATTCTAGTAAATTCATATTTCGTCACACAATTCTCCTATACGATTGGCTACACTAAGACTGGGCATTCATACATAAACAAAGCCTATTATAATGGGCAAAGTGACCACGTCATTCCTTGAACACATAACTAACTTATAGTCTACCTCCGTATCCACAGTTCTTCCATATCTGAGGTTCCACATCCAAGGATTCAACCAACCCACGGATCGTGTAGTACTGTACTATTTACTATTGAAAAAAAACTGTGTATAAGTGGACCCATGCAGTCCAAACAGGTTTTGTTCAAGGGTCAACTGTACAGGCATACCTTGGAGATACTGCAGCTTCGGTTTCAGACCACTATAATAAAATGAATATCACAATAAAGTGAGTCACACAAATTTTTTGGTTTCTAAGTGCATATGAAAGTTGTTTACACTATACCGTACAGTCTATTAAGTATGCAATAGCATTATATCTAAAAAATCCATGTACATACCTAAATTAAACAACACTTTTTTGCTAAATAATGCTAACCATCATCTGAGCCTTCAACAAGTCATAATTTTTGCGGGCGGAGGGTCCTGCCTCGATGTTAGTGGCTGCTGACTGATCCGGGCGGTGGTTGCTGAAGGTTGGGGGGACCGTGGCAATTTCTTAAAATAAGACAACAATGAAGTTTGCTGCATTGATTGACTTGTCCTTTCGTGAATGATTTCTCTGTAGCATGCAATGCTGCTTGACAGCATTTTACCCACAGGAGAACTTCTTTCAAATGTGGAGTCGATCCTCTCAAACCCTGACACCGCTTTATCAACTAAGTTTATGTAATATTCTAAATCCTTTGTTGTCATTTCAACAGTTTTCACAACATCTTCACCAGGAGTAGATTCCATCTCAAGAAATCACTTTCATTGCTCATCCATAAGAAGCAGCTCCTCATCTGTTAAAGTTTTATCATGATAGCAGCAATTCAGTCACATCTTCAGGATCCACTTCTAATTCTGGTTCTCTTGCTATTTCCACCACGTCTGCAGTTGTTACTTCCTCGACTGAAGTCTTGAACCTCTCAAGTCATCCACAAGGGTTGGAATCAAGTTCTTCCAAAATCCTGTTAATGCTGATATTTTGACCTCTTCCCACGAATCAGGAATGTTCTTAATGGTGTAACAGAGGAGAACAAACCTGACTCCATGTTGGTTCTATTCCTTTAGCTCTAACCTTTGTGTTCCGTTGCCTGCGTTTAGTCATGCTGGTTCTGCACCTTTGTAAAAGAATGTTGCCTAGGGGCTTCCCTGGTGGCGCAGTGGTTGAGAATCTGCCTGCCAATGTAGGGCACACGGGTTCGAGCCCTGGTCTGGGAAGATCCCACATGCAGCGGAGCAAGTAGGCCCGTGAGCCACAACTACTGAGCGTGCGCATCTGGAGCCTGTGCTCCGCAACAAGAGAGGCCACGATGATGAGAGGCCCGTGCACCGCGATGAAGAGTGGCCCCCGCTCGCCGCGACTAGAGAAAGCCCTTGCACAGAAACGAAGACCCAACACAGCCATGAATAGATAAATAAAAATAAATAAAAATTAAAAAAAAAAAAGAATGTTGCCTATAGTCTGACATATACATAATAGCCCTTCCTCAAGGTTCTGCCTCCCAGACTTGACTTTTAAAGGTATAGCACTTTTCATATAGAGATAAAAAGTTGTAGAACAGAGAACATTTGTCTTGTTGGAGGTCTACAGGAACGTCGTGACCAGACCTACATGGACAGCCACAGGAACAAACGATTATCACATCCCCTCTGGGGTCTAGCAGGCCCCAAGAAGTCTGCAACAACCAGCCACACCCTCTCCCCTTTTATTATAAAAGAAGCCTGAATTCTAACTCGTGTTAGATGACTCTTTGGAACACTAGTCCACCATCTTCTCAGTCTGCTGGATTTCCGAATAAAATTGCTATTCCTTGCCCCACTACCTTGTTTCTCAATTTATTGGCCTGTCATGCAGAAAGCAGTACAAGCTTGGACTCTGTAACAATAGCATCTAGAGTGGTGAATCCTTTCCAGAAGGTTTTCAATTTACTTGCCCAGATCTATCAGAGGAATCACTATCTACAGCAGTTAATAGCCTTATAAAATGTATTTCTTAAATAGTAGGACTTGAAAGTCAAAATTACTCTTTGATCCATGGGTTGCAGAATGGATTTGGGTTAGCAGGCATGAAAATATTAATCCTGTACATCTCCATTTCAGCTCTTGGGTGACCAGGTGCATTGTCATTGAGCAGCAATATTTTGAAAGATAACTTTTTTTCTGAGCAGTAGGTCCCAACAGTGGACTTAAAATATTCAGTAACCCATGTTGTAAACAGATGTGCTGTCGTCCAGGCTTTACTGTTCCGTTTATAGAGCACAGGCAGGATAGATTTAGCATAAGTCTTAAGGGCTCTAGGACTGGGTGGGATGGGAGGGAGGTCCATGAGGGAGGGGATATAGGTATACATATAGCTGATTCACTTCATTGTACAGCAGAAGCTAACACAACGTTGTAAAGCAATTTTACTCCAAGTAAATAAATAAATAAATAAAGTGGAGGAGAGGTTCCCCCCTCCAAAAATTAAATAAACATTAGGTTGTTTTGAAAAAAAAGGGGGGGGCTCTGGGATTTTCAGAATGGTAAATGAGTACTGGCTTCAACTTCAAGGTACCAGCTGCACTAGCCCCTAACTAGAGACGACTCTGTTGTTTGAAGCTTTGAAGCCAGGCATTAGATTCTCCTCTCTAGTATGAAAGTCCTAGATGGCATTTTTTTCCAATAGAAGGCTGTTTCATGAATATTGAAAATCTGTTATTTAGTGTAGCCACCTTCATTAATTACCTTAGCTTAGACCTTCTGGATAACTTGCAGCTTCTACTGATACATCTGCACTTGCTATTTCACTTTGCATTTTACGTTATGGAGATGGCTTCTTTCCTTAAAGCTTATGAACCAACCTCTGTTAGCTTCAAACTTTTCTTCTGCAGCTTCCTCATCTCTCTTAGCCTTCAAAGAATTGAAGAGAGTTAGGATGTTGCTCTGGATCCGGCTTTGGCCTGAGGGAATGTTGTGGCTGGTTTCATCTTCTATACAAACCACTAAAATTTTCTCCATATCAGCAATAAGGCTGTTTTGCTTTCTTATCATTCATGCGTTCATTGAAGTAGCACTTGTAATTTCCTTCAAGAACTTTTCCTATGTATTCACAACCTAGCTAACCAGCGCAAGAGGCCTAGCTTTTGGCCTACATCAGCTTTTTTTTTTTATAAATTTATTTATTTATTATTTTTTTGGCTGTGCTGGGTCTTCGTTGCTGCGCGCAGGCTTTTCTCTAGTTGCAGCGAGCGGGGGCTACTCTTTGTTGCGGTGCCCGGGCTTCTCATTGCAGTGGATTCTCTTGTTGCAGAGCATGGGCTCTAGGTGCGTGGGCTCCAGTAGTTGTGGCACACGGGCTCAGTAGTTGTGGCTAGCAGGCTGTAGAGCTCAGGCTCAGTAGTGCACGGGCTTAGTTGCTCTGCGGCATGTGGGATCTTCCTGGACCAGGGCTTAAACCCGTGTCCCCTGCATTAGCAGGCAGATTCTCAACCACTGCGCCACCATGGAAGTCCCTACATCAGCTTTTGACGTCCCTTCCTCGCTAAGCTTAATCATTTCTAGCTTTTGATTTAAAGTGGGAGTCATGTAACTCTTCCTTTCACTTGAACACTTAGAGGCCACTGTAGGGTTAATAACTGGCTGAACTTCAATATTGTCTCAGGGAATAGGGAGGACTGAGGAGAGGGAAAGAGGTGGGGGAATGGCCTGTTGGTGAAGCAATCAGAACACACACATTTATCGATTAAGTTTGCCATCTTATATGAGCACAGTTCATGGCACCCCCAAACTATTACAACAGTAACGTCAAAGATTTATTGAACACAGATCACCACAAAAAATACAACAAAGAAAAAGTTTGAAATATTCTAAGAATTACCAAAATGTGCCACAGAGACATGAAGTGAGCATATGCTGTTGGAAAAATGGCGCTGATGGACTTGCTCAATGTGCAGTTGCCACGAACCTTCAGTTTGTAAAAAATGCAGCATCTGCAAAGTACAACAAAGCTAAGGACAATAAAATGAGCTATGCATGTATGAGAAGCCAGTCTAATAATCTAATGAAAAATGATAACATCCAATAATACTTGAATAAAAGATTATCAGCAGAAATATTTAACTTAAAAAATTTAACCTTTAAATACCACTGGTCTGTCTTAGTTCAAACCAAATTGTCTGTAGGATCATGATATGCCAGTTAGTGTATGTTTTTCTTATTCAGGTGCAAATATCACAAAAATCACATTTTTGAAAATGTCCAATATTCCAAAGATTGATTGCTGATGTCTTTTTTTCATTGAATCCTTATAAAATATACTGTCTCTATAAAAGACTCTAGGTAGAAATAAGACTCAACAGTGAAATAAATTCCATTAACAGATTTTTATGGAAATAAGTTTAGTGACAGCCTTCCAAAGCCCCATGTGGAGAGGTGGTAAACTATCTTTTAAAGCCCACACTGGGGGGCTTCCCTAGTGACGCAGTGGTTAAGAATCCAATGCAGGGGACACTGGTTTGAGCAGGATCCCACATGCCGCGGAGCAACTAAACCCGTGCACCACAACTACTGAGCCTGAGCTCTAGAGCCCATGAGCCACAACTACTGAGGCCACGTGCCACAACTACTGAAGCCCGCGTGCCTAGAGCCTGTGTTCCACAACAAGAGAAGCCACTGCAATGAGAAGCCCGCGCACCGCAACGAAGAGTAGCCCCCACGCGCTGCAACTAGAGAAAGCCCAGGCGCAGCAACGAAGACCCAACACAGCCAAAAATAAATAAATAAATAAATAAATAAATAAAATATGTATTTCTTTTCAAACTAAATAAGACACTGAAGGATATATTATACGGGCCAGCACTCATACAATGTTTATTTACATTTTTCTTCACAGTTTTTAATCTCAACTGAAAAATTATACCTGACACCACTGTTTTAATCTATAAACATTATACTCTCATCTTTATTAAAACACTTTACTTTCTTCCTTTTAACATTATCCTTATCATTCATGTCCATATACCCATTTGTAATATAAATTACAATTACCTGTAATTCATTTTATACCAGAAATCTTGGTAACTTTTATTTCTTTGTGACCACGTCACGCATCTTGTGGGATCTTAGTTCCCTGACCATCGACCATCGTTCGTACCTGGGCCCCCTGCAGTGGAAGTGTGGAATCCAAACCACTGGACAGCCAGGGAATTCCCGGTAGCTTTTTAAATCAACTCATTATATTAGAAAATCTTCACAATAAATTCAGATAATAATTCAATACATTTGCAAATATGGATGCTTGTTTTTAATCTCTAAAATGAGTAAAATTCTCTTATATCTCAGGACGTATATAAGGTAAAATAACATTGGAACACACTTTTCAAAAAACAGTATTAAATTCTTATGGACTGAATCCCCTCAAATAACGCATCTCCATATTCAACTGTAATATGGTATACAGAAACGCATGAAAGTGTTGTGACAGAAACTATAATGATTTGCCTAAAACAAATACTTGCAAAACAAACCCTGCCCCTTCCTTTGAAGGTCTAACATTTGTTTAAATTGTATGCTTGGGGCTCTTAGTTATGACTAATCACTTCATACATACCATTTTCCCTATGATCTTCTTTGTTCCACAGGATTATCTTTTTGTTAATCAAAAAATATTTTTACAGTTAATAGATTTAAAGACAAACTGGGCATATAGCAGAGTTTATTACCACCCCCCCACACACACACATACACAGTTTCCCCTATTATTACATTAGTATGGTACATTTCTTACAATTTATGAACTAATATTGAAACGTTATTAAGCAGTCCATGGCTTATTTGGATTTCCTTAGTTTTCACATAATGGCCTCTTTCTGTTCCACTATCCCATTTAGGATACCACTTACATTTAGTCACCATATCTGTTTAGACTCCTCTTAGCTCCTTCGTTTCTTTTTAGGATCTTGACAGTTTTGAGTAGTTCTGGTCAGGTAAATTGTAGGTTGCTTCTCTATTAGAATTTTTGTGATGCTTTTCTCATGGTTAGACTGGGATTAAGGACTTTTGCGAAGAAGATCATAGAGGTTAAGTACCATTTTCATCACAGCATATCAAAGGTACATACTATTTATAATGATTTATGACTACTGATGTTGACCTTGATCATCTGGCTGAAGTAGTGTTCATCAGATTTCTCCCATAAAGTTACTCTCTGTGTCTCCTTGTTCCTACTTTCCACACTGTATTCTTTGGAATGAAGTCACTGTACACAGCCCATACTTAAGGAGTGGGGAGTTATGCCCCCCTGCATAATTTGGTTTTATTCTGTATGAAGAGATTTGTCTCTTCATCTCCATTTATTAATTTACCCAATTATTCATTTGTATCAGTATAGACTCACAGATATTTATTTTATACAGTACTATATTATTTATTATTTTTTGTCATTCAAATGTTTCCAGGCTTGCCCATCAAGAACTCTTTCAGTTTGTTCCTCTGCCCCTTTGACATACCCCCCACTAATGCTTTTTTTTTTTAAAGCCCTTCCCTACTTTCTGCCACTACAAGATGATCCAGGCTGATACTGTATATTTTTTGCTCCAATCCTTGAAACACAGACACACAACACACACAGACATATACACACATGGGGAGAATGACATGTAACGATGGAAGAAGACTGAAGTGCTGCAGCTGCAAGCCAAGGAACTCCAAGGATTGCTGGCACAGCACCAGAAGCTAGGCATAGGCAAGAAAGGATTCTCCTCTACAGGTCTAGAGCGGCCCTTTAATTTTGAAGTCTACTCTCCAGAACTGTGGAAGAATAAATTTCTGTTGTTTTGAGCCAAACAGTTCATGGTACTTTGTCACGGAAGCCCTAGGAAACTAATATATTCACCTGAACTCTTCCCCTGCCCTATATGATTTTCCCCAAACAGTAAATGGCACCACCATTCACCCAGTTGCTCAAGTTGCTCCCACAAACCTGGGAGTTCTTGATTCTGCTCTTTCTCTCATCCCCACATCTAATTTATGAGGAACTTTTGTTGATTCTATCCCCCAAATATACCCTGAATCCATCCACTTCCATCTCCTCGGCTACCACCATAGTCCAATGACTATTATTCCTAGCCTACACAGATTACTGCAACAGCCTCTCAATTGGTCTCCCTACTTCAATTCTTACCCTTTTCCAGTCCTTTCTCCACATAGCAGCCAGAGTTATCTTCTTAAAATGTAAATATGATCATGTTACCTCTTTGCTTAAGAAAAAAATTCAAACTCCCTATAGGAGTCACAAAGGCCCTATGAGGGTCTGACTTGACTCCCGCCTAACTTTTCCAACTTTATATCTGGTTACCCTCTTCCTCATCCACAAAGCTTCAGCCATGATGGTGGCTCTCAACTGCCTCATGGCTTCTACCCTTCTGTCTGGACCCCTGTCCCCAGCACTCTTCATGTGGTTAGATCTTTCTCAACTCCTTCAAGTCTAATCTTAAATATTTAATACATATATATTTGTGAGATGAATATAAGATGAGAATGAGTTCCTTGGTAAATGCAGTTATAGAAAGTGTCACTCAGGAAAGAAAAAGTATTATTTCCTACCAGTATTCAAATTAAGTGTTAAATAAAATCACTAATATAATGCAGGTAATTTATTGGTGTTTATATTATATACAAGATCTCTATTAGGTCAGGAGGGAAGGATACTAACATAGAATCTAAATAAATATTGTACCCTTATAGACTTGGAAAATAGTGGGTCAACTCCTGTTTTCAGAGACAATTCCCTTATTTGGGCAGAATTAAAGATATCTGGCCAAGAAAATTTTTCCTACTGACAAGAAAAACATTCTCACCTCATTCCTCTTTAGAATTTACTCAATGCCTATAGCATTTGCTCTAGAATAGAACAAAATATCAATGTATCAGGTATTAACACCATACAGACACAAACTCAATTTTATATTTGAATTGTCTTATTTATCTTCAAAATCCCCTCACTCATAACTTTTCATAGCTGTCTTCCTTAAAACTAAAAAAATGTATATTCTTCATGTATGCCATATTAATCATGTCTTTCAAACAGAGGGTCTGTTTTATGGGTTGTAAAATCAATCTATGAGTGAACAATGTTTTTTAAAAATGAATAGAAATATCAGAGTTCATCACTGTATTAAGTTTCATAAAACTGATTTCAGGTTGTATTTGTGTGTGTGTGAGTGCATGTGTGTAGTAAGTCACAATACATCTCTTACTGTGGATTGAAGTTAAAAAAAGATTAAAAGCATTGCTATATATGTCTACCTAAGCAATAATCAGATCATGTCACTCACATGCCTAAAATTCTTCAGTGCCTTCCTAATTCACTTAAAATAAAATCTAACCTTACCATGATCTATAAAGGCCCTATACAGTCTGAACTCTGCCTCTCTTTTCAGTGTTATCATATGCCACCTTCCTCTTTACTCACTAATTCCCCAGTAATATCAGTGTCCTTTCAGGTCCTCAAACATGACAAGCTATTTTGTCCTCAGGATCTTTGCATATGTTCTTTTCTCCTTTGTTATATTATCCGTAAAAAATACTTTAAAATACTTTAGTATACAGTGAGATGGTTTGTTTAAATCTCTTCTACTGTTTCTCAATAAGGTTAGGGGTGAGATGGGATGGTAACAGGTGAAGTGGCATGCTCCCGCAAGGAATATTAGAAAGGTCTGTGTGGAGGGGTAGCTTTTGTTACTACAACATAACCTGGGGGTGAGCGTGGGGCTGTCACTGGCATTTGTGGGCAGGATTCAGGGATGCTAAATATCCTGTAACACATAAGACAGCCTGCCTAATGAAAAACTGTCCTGCTCAAAATACCAAAAGAACATTCTCCTCACCACCCGTCCCCATTATGACAAATCGCATCCTTAATCTAAGGGCAGTTAGTTAATATGTGAATCACCATAATTCAGATATCCATTCCAAGGTATTTGAATTACATACATACATACATACATGCACACACACATAAATAACAAAAGCAAAAAATCCTACCCTCTAAATTTTGGAGTTTGGTCTACTCACATTTAATGCAATTACCAATATGGTTGGATTTACGTTTATTATTTTGCTATCTGTTTTCTGTATGTCTTACAACTTTTTAGGTTCTCTATTCTTCTTTTACTGCCTTCTTTTATGTTAGACAATTTTTTGGGATACCATTTTAATTTCTCTTATTTTTAAACTATAATTTTGGATTATCTTCTAGTATATTTCTCTTAATTGGTTGCTCTAGAGATTAAACTACATATCTTATCACAATCTACTTAATGCTAATACTAATTTAATTCTGGTAAAATATAGGAACTTGGCTATAATATAGCTCCATTTTCTTCTCCTTCTTTTGTCTTAGTATTGTTATATATACAATATTTCTATACATTATAAGCCCAACAAACAGTATTATATTTACTGCTTTATATAATCTTTTTTTTAAAAATATTTATTTATTTATTTATTTATTTATTTATTTATTGGCTGTATTGGGTCTTAGTTGCGGCACACAGGATCTTTCATTGTGGCGCTCAGGCTTCTCTCTAGTTATGGCATGTGGGCTCCAGAGCTCATGGGTTCTGTAGTTGTGGCACACAGGCTCTCTAGTTGTGGCGTGAGGGCTTAGTTGCCCCGCAGCATGTGGGATCTTAGTTCTCCAATCAGAGATTGAACCAACGTCCCCTGCATTGCAAGACAGATTCTGAACCACTGGACTACCAGGGAAGGCCCAACAATCTTATATTTTGAAAAGCTACTACGAAAATTAAAGAAAAAAAAATGTTTAGACTATCTTTTACATTTACCCAAATAGTTACCATTTCTGGTGTTCTTATTCCTGTGTATTTGAGTTATTGTCTGGTGCCATTTCCCTTTAGCCTGAAGTACTTCTTTTGGTATATCTTGTAATTTTCTCAGTATTTATCTGGGAGTGTCTTTATTTCACCCTCATAGTATTGCTGGATATGGAAATCTTGACTGACAATGTTTTTTTCCCCCCAGCATTCCACTGCCTTCTGGCCTCCACTGAAACAGTTATACATTTTGTTCCCTTTTACACGATGAGTCATTTTTCTCTTGCTGCTTTCAAGATTTTCTCTTTGCCTTTGGTTCTCTCAGTAGTTTGATTATGACTATAATGTATCTAGGCATGGATCTCTTTGTGTTTATCTTTTTGGGTCTTGGGTGTTTACTGACCTCCTTAGATCTGCAGATTAATGTCTTTCCATCAAATTTAGAAAGTTTTCAGCCATTATAAGTTCAAATACTTCTTTTGCCTCTTTCTCTTCTCTCCTTCTGAAACTCCTATTGCACTTACAGGGGTACACATTTGATGTCTCACAAGTCTCTAAGGTTCTATTCATTTTCCTTCAGTCTCTTGTTCTCTGTCCTACAGATTGGATACTTTCTCTTAATCTATATTTCAATTCACCAACTCATTCTTCTGCCATCTCAAACCTTCTGTTTCCCATCTACTGAATTTTTATTTCAGTTATTGTACTTTTCAAATCTAGAATTTCCATTTAGTTCTTTTAGTTTCTATTTGTTTACTGATTTAATTACTTGAACATATTTATAATACCTGTTTTAAAATCTTATATCTGCTAAATCCAACATCCAGGCATACTCAGAGTTAATTTCTAATGGCTGCTTTTTCTCCTGAGTAGGGCTCATAATTTCTTGTTGAAAATTGGAAATTTTATTATGTATTTATTTTTTTTAACATCTTTATTGGAGTATAACTGCTTTACAATGGTGTGTTAGTTTCTGCTTTATAACAAAGTGAATCAGCTATACATATACATATATCCCCGTATCTCCTCCTCCTTGCGTCTCCCTCCCATCCTCCCTATCCCACCCGTCTAGATGGTCACAAAGCACTGAGCTGATCTCCCTGTGCTATGTGGCTGCTTCCCACTAGCTATCTATTTTACATTTGGCAGTGTATATATGCCATGCCACTCTCTCACTTCGTCCCAGCTTACCCTTCCCCCTTCCCGTGTCCTCAAGTCCATTCTCTACATCTATGTCTTTATTCCTGTCCTGCCCCTAGGTTCTTCAGAACCACTTTTTTTTTTTTTTTTTTTTTTTTTACATTCCATATATATGTGTTAGCATATGGTATTTCTTTTTCTCTTTCTGACTTACTTCACTCTGTATGACAGACTCTAGGTCCATCCACCTCACTACAAATAACTCAATTTCATTTCTTTTTATGGCTGAGTAACATTCCATTGTATATATGTGTCACATCTTCTTTATCCATTCATCTGTTGATGGACACTTAGGTTGCTTCCATGTCCTGGCTATTGTAAACAGAGTTGCAATGAACATTGTGGTACATGACTTTTTGAATTATGGTTTTCTCAGGGTATATGCCCAGTACTGGGATTACTGGGTCGTATGGTAGTTCTATTTTTAGTTTTTTAAGGAACCTCCATACTGTTCTCCATAGTGGCTGCATCAATTTACATTCCCACCAACAGTGTAAGAGGGTTCCCTTTTCTCCACACCCTCTCCAGCATTTACTGTTTGTAGATTTTTTGATGATGGCCATTCTGACCGATGTGAGGTGATATCTCATTGTAGTTTTGATTTGCATTTCTCTAATGATTAGTGATGTTGAACATCCTTTCATGTGTTTGTTGGCAATCTGTATATCTTCTTTGGAGAAATGTCTATTTAGGTCTTCTACACATTTTTGGATTGGGTAGTTGTTATTTTTTTGATATTGAGCTGCATGAGCTGCTTATAAATTTTGGAGATTAATCCTTAGTCAGTTGCTTCATTTGCAAATATTTTCTCCCATTCTGAGGGTTGTCTTTTCATCTTGTTTATGTTTTCCTTTGCTGTGCAAAAGCTTTTAAGTTTCATTAGGTCCCATTTGTTTATTTTCTTTCTATTTCCATTTCTCTAGGAGGTGGGTCAAAAAGGATCTTTGCTGTGATTTATGTCACAGAGTGTTCTGCCTATGTTTCGCTCTAAGAGTTTGATAGTGTCTGGCCTTACTTTTAGGTCTTAATCCATTGTGAGTTTATTTTTGTGTATGGTATTAGGAAGTGTTCTAATTTCATTCTTTTACATGGAGCTGTCCAGTTTTCCCAGCACCACTTACTGAAGAGGCTGTCTTTTCTCCACAATATATTCTTGCCTCCTTTATCAAAAATAAGGTGACCATATGTGCATGGGTTTATCTCTGGGCTTTCTATCCTGTTCCATTGATCTATATTTCTGTTTCTGTGCCAGTACCATACTGTCTTGATTACTGTGGCTTTGTAATATACTCTGAAGTCTGGGAGCCTGATTCCTCCAGCTCTGTTTTTCTATCTCAAGATTGCTTTGACTCTTTGGCATCTTTTGTGTTTCCATACAAATTGTGAAACTTTTTTGTTCTAGTTCTCTGAAAAATGCCATTGGTAGTTTGATAGGGATTGCATTGAATCTGTAGATTGCTTTGGGTGGTATAGTCATTTTCACAGTGTTGCTTCTTCCAATCCAAGAACATGGTATACCTCTCCATCTGTTTGCATCATCTTTAATTTCTTTCATCAGTGTCTTATAGTTTTCTGCATACAGGTCTTTTGTCTCCTTAGGTAGGTTTATTCCTAGGTATTTTATTCTTTTTGTTGCAGTGGTAAATGGGAGTGTCTCCTTACTTTCTCTTTCAGATTTTTCATCATTAGTGTATAGGAATGCAAGAGATTTCTGTGAATTTTGTATCCTGCTACTTTACCAAATTCACTGATTAGCTCTAATAGTTTTCTGGTAGCATTTTCAGGATTCTCTATGTATAGTATCATTTCATCTGCAAACAGTGACAGTTTTACTTCTTCTTTTCTGATTTGGATTCCTTTTATTTCTTCTTCTTCTCTGATTGCTGTGGCCAAAACTTTCAAAACTATGTTGAATAATAGTGGTGAGAGTGGACAACCTTGCCTTTTTCCAGATCTTAGAGGAAATGGTTTCAGTTTTTCACCGTTGAGAATGACGTTGGCTGTGGGCTTGTCATTATATGGCCTTTATTATGTTGAGGTAAGTTCCCTCTATGCCTACTTTCTGGAGGGTTTTTATCATAAACAGGTGTTGAATTTTGTCAAAAGCTTTTTCTGCATCTATTGAGATGATCATATGGTTTTTCTCCTTCAATTTGTTAATATGGTGTATCACATTGATTGATTTGTGTATTTTGTAGAATCCTTGCATTCCTGGGATAAACCCCACTTGATCATAGTCTATGATCCTTTTACTGTGCTGTTGGATTCTGTTTGCTAGTATTTTGTTGAGGACTTTTGCATCTATGTTCATCAGTGATATTGGCCTGTAGTTTTCTTTCCTTGTGACATCCTTGTCTGGTTTTGGTATCAGGGTGATGGTGGCCTTGTAGAATGAGTTTGGGAGTGTTCCTCCCTCTGATATATTTTGGAAGAGTTTGAGAAGGACAGGTGTTAGCTCTTCTCTACATGTTTGAGAGAATTCGCCTGTGAAGCCATCTGGTCCTGGGTTTTTGTTTCTTGGAAGATTTTTAATCAGTCTCAATTTCAGTGCTTGTGACTGGTCTGTTTACATTTTCTATTTCTTCCTGGTTCAGTCTCAGAAGGTTGTGCTTTTCTACAAATTTGTCCATTTCTTCCAGGTTGTCCATTTTATTGGCATATAGTTGCTTGAAGCAATCTCTCATGATCCTTTGTATTTCTGCAGTGTTAGTTGTTACTTCTCCTTTTTCATTTCTAATTCTATTGATTTGAGTCTTCTCCCTTTTTTTCTTGATGAGTCTGGATAATGGTTTATCAATTTTGTTTACCTTCTCAAAGAACCAGCTTTTAGTTTTATTGATCTTTGCTATCGTTTCCTTCATTTCTTTTTCATTTATTTCTGATCTGATCTTTATGACTTCTTTCTTTCTGCTAACTTTGGAGTTTTTTTGTTCTTCTTTCCCTAATTGCTTTAGGTGTAACGTTAGGTTATTTATTTGAGATGTTTCTTGTTTCTTGAGGTAGGACTGTATTGCTATAAACTTCCCTCTTAGAACTGCTTTTGCTGCATCCCATAGGTTTTGGGTTGTTGTGTTTTCATTGTCATTTGTTTCTAGGTATTTTTTGATTTCCTCTTTGATTTCTTCAGTGATCTCTTGGGTTATTAAGTAGTATATTGTTTAGTCTCCATGTGTTTGTATTTTTTACAGATTTTTTCCTGTAATTGATATCCAGTCTCACAGCATTGTGGTCAGAAAAGATACTTGATAATGATTTCAATTTTCTTAAATTTACCAAGGCTTGACTTGTGACCCAAGATATGATCTATCCTGGAGAATGTTCCATGAGCACTAGAGAAGAAAGTGTATTCTGTTGTTTTAGGATGGAATGTCCTATAAATATCAATTAAGTCCATCTTATTTAATGTATCATTTAAAGCTTGTGTTTCCTTATTTATTTTCATTTTGGATGATCTGTCCAATGGTGAAAATGGGGTGTTAAAGTCCGCTATTACGATTGTGTTACTGTCGATTTCCCCTTTTATGGCTGTTAGCATTTGCCTTATGTATTGAGGTGCTCCTATGGTGGGTGCATAAATATTTACAATTGCTATATCTTCTTCTTGGATTGATCCCTTGATCATTATGTAGTGTCCTTCTTTGTCTCTTGTAATAGTCTTTACTTTAAAGTGTATCTTGTCTGATAATGAAAATTGCTACTCCACCCTTCTTTTGATTTCCATTTGCATGGAATATCTTTTTCTATCCACTCACATTCAGTCTGTATGAGTCCCTAGGTCTGAAGTGGGTCTCTTGTAGACAGCATATATACGGGTCTTGTTTTTGTATCCATTCAGCCAGTCTGTCTTTTGGTTGGAGCATTTAATCCATTTACATTTAAGGTAGTTATCAGTATGTATGTTCCTATTCCCATTTTCTTAAATGTTTTGGGTTTGTTATTGTAGGTCTTTTCCTTCTCTTGTGTTTCCTGCCTAGATAAGTTCCTTTAGCATTTGTTGTAAAGCTGGTTTGGTGGTGGTGAATTCTCTTAGCTTTTGCTTTTAATTTCTCTGTCGAATCTGAATGAGATCCTTGCTGGGTCGAGTCATCTTGGTTGTAGGTTTTTCCCTTTCATCACTTTGAATATGTCCTGCCACTCCCTTCTGGCTTGCAGAGCTTCTGCTGAAAGATCAGCTATTAACCTTATGGCGATTCCCTTGTATGTTATTTGTCGTTTTTCCCTTGCTGCTTTTAATATTTTTTCCTTGTATTTAATTTTTGAAAGTTTTGAGTAATATGTGTCTTCACGTGTTTCTCCTTGGATTTATCCTGTATGGGACTCTCTGCGCTTCCTGGACTTGATTATTTCCTTTCCCATATTAGGGAAGTTTTCAACTATTATCTCTTCAAATATTTTCTCAGTCCCTTTCTTTTTCTCGTCTTCTGGGACCCCTATAATTCGCATGTTGGAGCTTTTAATGTTGTCCCAGAGGTCTCTGAGATGGTCCTCAATTCTTTTCATCTTTTTTCTTTATTCTGCTCTGTAGTAGTTATTTCCACTATTTTACCTTCCAGGTCACTTATCCGTTCTTCTGCCTCAGTTATTCTGCTATTGATTCCTTCTAGAGAATTTTTAATTTCATTTATTGTGTTGTTCATCATTTGTTTGCTCTTTAGTTCTTCTAGGTCCTTGTTAAACATTTCTTGTATTTTCTCCATTCTATTTCCAAGATATTGAATCATCTTAACTATCATTACTCTCAATTCATTTTCAAGTAGACTGCCTACTTCTTTTTCATTTGTTTGGTCTGGTGGGTTTTTACCTTGCTCCTTCATCTGCTGTGTGTTTCTCTGTCTTCTCATTTTGCTTAACTTACTGTGTTTGGGGTCTCCTTTCACAGGCTGCAGGTTCATAGTTCCTGCTGTTTTCGGTGTCTGCCCCCAGTGGGTGAGGTTGGTGCAGTGGGTTGTGTAGGCTTCCTGGTGGAGGGGACTGGTGCCTGTGTTCTGGTGGGTGAGGCTGAGGCTGGATCTTGTCTTTCTGGTGGGCAGGACCACGTTTGGTGGTGTGTTTTGGGGTGTCTGTGAATTTATTATGATTTTAGGCAGCCTCTCTGCTAATGGGTGGCCTTGTGTTCCTGTCTTGCTAGTTGTTTGGCATAGGGTGTCCAGCACTGGAGCTTGCTGGTCGTTGAGTGGAGCTGGGTCTTAGCGTTGAGATGGAGATCTCTGGAAAGCTTTCGCCATTTGATATTATGTGGAACTGGCAGGTCTCTGGTGGGCCAGTGTCCTGAACTTGGCTCTCCCACCTCAGAGGCACAGGCCTGACACCCGGCCAGAGCACCAAGACCCTGTCAGCCACATGGCTCAGAAGAAAAGGGAGAAAAAAAGAAAGAAAGAAAGAAAAACTAATAAAATAAAGTTATTAAAATAAAAAATTTTAAAAATTATTAAAAGTATAAGAAAAAATTGAAAAGTAATTTAAAAAAAAGAAAGAAAGAAGAGAGCAACCAAACCAAAAAACAAATCCACCAATGAAAACAAGTGATAAAAACTATACAAAAAAAAAAAGACAGACAGAACCCTAGGACAAATAGTAAAAACAAAGCTATACCAACAAAATCACACAAAGAAGCACACACATACACACTCACAAAAAGAGAAAAAGGCAAAAAGGAAGAGAGCAACCAAATCAATAAATAAACCTACCAACAATAAACTCTAAATGCTAAACTAAGATAAACATAAAACCAGAAACAAGTGAGATGCAGAAAGCAAACCCCAAGTCTACAGTTGCCCCCAAAGTCCACCGCCTCAATTTTGGGATGATTCATTGTCTATTCAGGTATTCCAGAGATGCAGGGTACATCAAGTTGATTGTGGAGATTTAATCCGCTGCTCCTGAGGCTGCTGGGAGAAATTTCCCTTTCTCTTCTTTGCTCGCACAGCTCCTGGGGTTCAGCTTTGGATTTGGCCCCGCCTCTGTGTGTAGGTCGCCTGAGGGCGTCTGTTCTTCACTCAGACAGGACGGGGTTAAAGGAGCAGCTGAGTAGGGCTCACTCAGGCCGGGGTGGGGGAGGGAGGGGTACGGAATGTGGAGTGAGCCTGCAGGCAGCAGAGGCCGGCGTGACGTTGCAACAGCCTGAGGCGTGCCATATGTTCTCCCATGCAAGTTGTCACTGGATCACGGGACCCTGGCAGCGGCGGGCTGCACAGGCTCCCAGGAGGGGAGGTGTGGATGGTGACCTGTGCTTGCACACAGGCTTCTTGGTGGTTGCAGCAGCAGCCTTAGCAATTCATGCCCCTCTCTGGTGTCCATGCTGATAGCCACAGCTCGCGCCTGTGTCTGGAGCTCGTTTAGGCAGTGTTCTGAATCCCCTCTCCTTCCACACCCCGAAACAATGGTCTCTTGCCTCTTAGGCAGTTCCAGACTTTTTCCCGGACTCCCTCCCGGCTAGCTGTGGGGCACTAGCTCCCTTCAGGCTGTGTTCATGCAGCCAACCCCAGTCCTCTCCCTGGGATCTGACCTCCGAAGCCGGAGCCTCAGCTCCCAGCCCCCACCCGCCCCAGAGGGTGAGCAGACAAGCCTCTCAGGCTGGTGAGTGCTGGTCGGCACTGATCCTCTGTGCGGGAATCTCTCCGCTTTGCCCTCTGCACCCCTATTGCTGCGCTCTCCTCCGTGACTCCAAAGCTTCCCCCCCGCCACCTCCCCCCGTCTCTGCCAGTGATGGGGCTTCCTAGTGTGTGGAAACCTTTCCTCCTTCACAGCTCCCTCCCACTGGTGCAGGTCCCGTCCCTATTCTTTTGTCTGTTTTTTCTTTCTTCTTTTGCCCTACCCAGGCACATGGGGAGTTTCTTGCCTTTTGGGAAGTCTGAGGTCTTCTGCCAGCGCTCAGTAGGTGTTCGCTAGGGGTTATTCCACATGTAGATGTATTTCTGATGTATTTGTGGGGAGGAAGGTGATCTCCACGTCTTACTCCTCCACCATCTTGAAGGTCTCGAAAACTGGAAATTTTAAATAATATACTGTAGCAACTCCGAATTCCCATTTTTTTCCAGAAGGTTGTTGTGGTTACCTGGACTTAATCTGTAGAAACTGTCTTCCCCATGATGTGCAGCTGTTACTTTATCTACTCAGTTTGTTTGCTTTTCATTCTTGTATTATTTTTCTTTTTTAGCCTGCTTCCCAGGAATCACCCCATTGACTGCATAGCTTAGTGATCAGCCAATGATTGAACAGAGATTGTGCTCAAACATATCAAGCCCATTAGGTTTCCACCTTCTTCTGATGTTTCTGTGATAGGTTGAGGGGTGTGCATCCAGAGTTTCTGTTGGGCTCTTTCAATTCTCTCCTCTGCTTTCTTTCAGCCTTCCAGAGACTGGGTGGAAAACTTATCTAGCCCTTTTATGGCTTTCTCATTTCCAGAGTCTCCCCATCAGATTTATGGCTAGTCTTCCATTCACCCTAATTGGGACTGCAACTTCAGGCTAGCACAGTTTCAGATTTTCATTTCCTATCAAATTTGCTACTTTTACCAATAATGTTGTCAGGGTTTTCATCTTCAGCTCAAAATCATATCTGCCCCCTCTAGTAATAAAGCTTCTGGTTTTCAAGGCCAATTGCATCTTGCTAAAACTACCATGCTGACAAAGCTGGTAAAGGAATGGGAACAGCCCCAGAAAAGGTCACAGGCTCCCACTGTTTTCTTACCTGAAATTACAGCAGCTTTTCATGAATAAATACTTCTCAATTTTTTGCCTTTTCCAGAGCACTGAAATAGTTGTTTTTGAAAATTTTGTCCAGTTTATAATTGCTTTTGGAGAGAATATTTGCTGACCTCTTCACTCTCCCATACCCAGAAGCCCCCTGCACCTTAAAGTTTAGAGCTGTACTGTCTAATACAGTAGCCACTAGCCACTTGTGACTACTAAGCACTTGAAATGTGGGTAGTACAAATTGAGATGTATTATAAGTATAAAATATACTGCAAATTTCAAAGTCTTAGTACAAATATATATAAAATATCTCGAAACTTTTTATACTGATTACACATTGAAACCACAATATTTTGCAATATACTAGCTTAAATAAACATATTATTAAAGTTAACTTCACCAATTTCTTTTTACCTTTCTAAGTGTAACTACTAGAAGATGTTAAATTACCTGTGTGGCTCACATTATATTTCTAATTGACAGCACTGGTTTGGAAGGTAGAGATTTAGAGTTTAGAATTAAAGAAAGTCTATAGTCTAAATGGGAGTTATAAGTTCTTCAGCCATCTTTATCTAAATTAATGCCATAGGTTTTGTTCATTGGCATGATAGATGTTACCAATAACTTTTCACTTGTGAAAAACATAGTGTTCATGATTTGTAGATTGGGTGTTGTATTAGTTATCTATTGCTACATAGCAAATTACCCTAAAATTTGGTGGCTTAAAAAAAAACAAATATTTATTATCTAACAGTTTCTGTGTATCAGGAATTTGGGAGTGGGTTAGCTGGATGGTTCTGACTTGGGTCTCTCATGAAATTGCTGTCAAAATGTTGACCAGGGGTTGCAGCCATCAAAAGGCTTTGCTGGGACTGGATGATCTGCCTCCAAGAAGGTTCACTCACACAGCTGTTAGCAAGAAGCCTCTGTTGACAGAAGGACTCAGCTCCTCACCATGCCAGCCACTACATAGGGCTGCTTGAGTGTTATCATGACATGGCAGCTGGCAGAACAAGTGATCTAAGACAGAAAGCAAGGAGAAGCCACATGTCCTTTATGAGGTAGCCTCAGAAGTCATATGCTTCTATCATATTCTATTGGTTATATAGGCCCACCACAATAAAATGTGAAAGATGACTAGACAAAGGCATAAACATCGGAGGTGGGGTCACTGGGGGCCACTGTAGAGGTTGGCTCTCCCATAAAAATACTTACATATAAATCTAACAACATACATATAGGATATGTGTATTGAAAACTACAAAATGCTGATGAAAGAAATAAAAGATGGCCTAAGTAACTGGAGAGACATAACATGTTCATGAATTGGAAGACTTAACATAGTAAATTTCTCTCAAAGTTTATCTGAAATTGGTTTAATGCAATTCTTATAAAAATCTTAACAGGATATTTTTGTAGATATAGACGAGCTGTTTCTAAAATTAATATGAAAAGGCAAAGAAGGTAGAATAGCTAGGATGATTTTGGAAAAAAAGAGAAGAAAATGGGAGGTATCACACTATCCTTTTTAAGACTTACTATGTATGGGGGGACGGAGTCAAGATGGCAGTGTGGGAGGATGCAGAGTTCACGTCTCCCCACAACTAGGGCACCTGCCTAACGCTGGTGGGGGACCTCGATGCCCAAGGAGATGGGAGGAACCCCCGAGCAACTGGGTAGGACACGGGGGGAAGTAAGTGGGGGAGGAGGAGTGGAGGCCGGACAGGACCAGTGCCCCTGAAGGATGGCTGGGAGAAAGGAGGGGTACCCATGCCTGGACAGACCCCTGGGGACTTGGAGGATCAGGGGAGAGCGTGCCTAGCATTCCCCCTGGCCAGTCAGGCCCTGGGAAGCCTGCTGGGCTCCCGAGCCAGGTCCTCTGCCCTCTGATGCCTCCTCTGGGCCGTGTGGGTACCAGGGGCATGGGAAGGAGGAGGGGGGAAGAGGAGGAGAAGCAGATGGTGGGAGGGACCCTGCAGGACTGGAGGATCAGGGGAGGTGCGGAGGGTGTTTCCCCTGCCCACTTGGGCCCAGGGAGCCTGTTGGGGTCCCGGACCTGGTCCTCCACCCTCCTAAGCCAGAGGCACTCCTGGGCCCCTCCTGGCCCAGGAGCCTAAGCCCCCCATCCCACCCCAGGGCCTTTTCCTGCCCTGTGGGTCCCAAGCAGAGACTCCGCCCACCACCTAAACCCCGCCCCTGCATAAGCCCTGCCCCCCACAGGCAAGGCCTTTTCCGGGTTTTTTTTTTCTCCTCTTTTTTGCTACTGTGGTTCTGTTTTACCTTCCAGTTGTTGTTTCATCAATATTTTTATTATTTTAAATTTTTTCTAACATATCTGTTAGTTTTCTAAACTTATTTTATTTTTTACTCTTTGTTATTGTTCAGCTTTTTTTTTTTTTTTTTTTTTTTTGGCCACCCTGCACAGCTTGCGGGATCTTGGTCCACAAGCCAGGGGTCAGGCCAGAGCTCCTGTGGTGGGAGCTCCAAGTCCAAACCACTGGACTAACAGAGAACCTCAGACCCCAGGGAATATTCATCAGAGTGAGGTCTCCTGGAGGTCCTCATCTCAGCACCAAGACCCAGCTCTACCCAACAGCCTACAAACTCCAGTGCTGGAAGCCTCAGGTCAAACAACCAGTAAGAAAGTAACACAATCTCACCCATCAAAAAAATAAATCAGATGACAAAAAAATATGTCACTGATGAAGGAGCAAGGTAAAAACCTACAAGACCAAATAAATGAAGCAGAAATAGGCAACCTACCTGAAAAAGAATTCAGAGTAATGATAGTAAAGATGATCCAGAATCTCGGAAATAGAATGGAGGCACGGATTGAGAAAATACAAAAAATGTTTAACAAAGATCTTGAAGAACTAAAGAACGAACAGAGATGAGCAACACAAAATGAAATGAAAAATACACTAGAAGGAAACAATAACAGAATAACTGAGGCAGAAGAACAAATAAGTGAGCTGGAAGACAGAATGGTGGAAATAACTACTGAGGAGCAGAATAAAGAAAAAAGAATTGAAGACAATCTCAGAGACCTCTGAGACAACACTAAACGCAACAACATTCAAATTACAAGGGCCGCAGAAGAAGAAGAGAAAAAGAAAGAGTCTGAGAAAATAGTCGAAGAGATTATAGAGGAAAACTTCCCTAACATGGGAAAGGAAATAGTCACCTAAGTCCAGGAAGTGCAGAGAGCCCCATACAGGATAAATCCTAGAAGAAACACACCAAGACACATATTAATCAAACTAACAAAAATTAAATTCAAAGAAAAAACATTAAAAGCAGCAAGGTAAAAGCAAAAAATAACATACAAAGGAATCCCTATAAGGTTATCAGCTGATTTTTCAGCAGAAACTCTGCAGGCCAGAAGAAATCACAACTGACACCGCAGAAATACAAAGGATTATAAGAGCCTACTACAAACAATTATATGCCAGTAAAATGGACAACCACGAAGAAATGGACAAATTCTTGGAAAGGTACAATTTTCCAAGACTGAACCAGGAAGAATTAGAAAGTATAAACAGACCTATCACAAGTAATGAAATTGAAACTATAATTAAAAATCTTCCAACAAACAAAAGTCCAGGACCAGATGGCTTCACAGGAGAATTCCATCAAATATTTAGAGAAGAGCTATCCCTATCCTTCTGAAGATCTTCCAAAAAATTGCAGTGGGAGAAACACTCCCAAATTCGTTCTACGAGGCCACCATCACCCTGATACCAAAACCAGACAAAGATATCACAAAAAAAGAAAATTACAGACCAATATCACTGATGAACATAGATGCAAAAATCCTGAACAACATACCAGTAAACAGAATCCAACAACACATTAAAAGGATCATACACCATGATCAAGTGGGATTTATCCCAGGAATGCAAGGATTCTTCAATATACGCAAGTCAATCAATGTGATACACCATATTAACAAACTGAAGAATAAAAACCATATGATCATCTCAATAGATGCAGAAAAAGCTTTTGACAAAATTCAACACCCATTTATGATAAAAACTCTCCAGAAAGTGGGCACAGAGGGAACCTACCTCAACATAGTAAAGGCCATATATGACAAACCCACAGCAAACATCATTCTCAATGGTGAAAAACTGAAAGCATTTCCTCTAAGATAAGGAGCAAGACAAGGACGTCCACTCTTGCCACTCTTATTCAACACAGTTTTGGAAGTCCTAGCCATGGCAATCAGAGAAGAAAAAGAAATAAAAGGAATACAAATTGGAAAAGAAGAAGTAAAACTGTCACTGTTTGCAGATGACATGATACTATACATAGAAAATCCTAAAGATGCTACCAGAAAACTACTAGAGCTAATCAATGAATTTGGTAAAGTTGCAGGATACAAAATTAATGCACAGAAATCTCTTGCATTCCTATACACTAACAATGAAAAATCTGAAAGAGAAATTAAGGAGACACTCCCATTTACCATTGCAACAAAAAGAATAAAATACCTAGGAATAAACCTACCTAAGGAGACAAAAGACCTGTATGCAGAAAACTATAAGACACTGATGAAAGAAATTAAAGATGATGCAAACAGATGGAGAGGTATACCATGTTCTTGGATTGGAAGAAGCAACACTGTGAAAATGACTATACTACCCAAAGCAATCTACAGATTCAATGCAATGCCTATCAAACTACCAATGGCATTTTTCACAGAACTAGAACAAAAAAGTTTCACAATTTGTATGGAAACACAAAAGACGCCAAATAGTCAAAGCAATCTTGAGAAAGGAAAACAGAGCTGGAGGAATCAGGCTCCCAGACTTCAGAGTATACTACAAAGCCACAGTAATCAAGACAGTATGGTACTGGCACAGAAACAGAAATATAGATCAATGGTACAGGATAGAAAGCCCAGAGATAAACCCACACACATATGGTCACCTAATTTATGACAAAGGAGGCAAGAACATACAATGGAGAAAAGACAGCCTCTTCAGTAAGTGGTGCTGGGAAAACTGGACAGCTTCATGTGAAAGAATTAAATTAGAACACTACCTAACACCATACACAAAAATAAACTGAAAATGGATTAAAGACCTAAATGTAAGGTTGGACACTATAAAACTCTTAGAGGGAAACAGAGGAAGAACACCCTATGACAAATCACAGCAAGATCTTTTTTGACCCACTTCTTAGAGTAATGAAAATAAGAACAAAAATAAGCAAATGAAACCGAATGAAACTTAAAAGCTTTTGCACAGCAAAGGAAACCATAAACAAGACGAAAAGACAACCCTCGGAATGGGAGAAAATATTTGCAAATGAAGGAATGGACAAAGGATTAATCTCCAAAATATACAAACAGCTCATGCAGCTCAATATCAAAAAAACAAACAACCCAATCAAAAAAATGGGCAGAAGAGCTAAATAGACATTTCACCAAAGAAGACATACAGGGCTTTCCTGGTGGCACAGTGGTTGAGAATCTGCCTGCCAATGCAGCGGACACGGGTTCGAGCCCTGGTCTAGCAAGATCCCACATGCCGCGGAGAAACTAAGCCCGTGTGCCACAACTACTGAGCCTGCGTGCCTGGAGCCTGTGCTCCGCAACGAGATGCCGCGATAATGAGAGGCCCGCGCACCGCGATGAAGAGTGGCCCCCACTTGCCGCAACTAGAGAAAGCCCTCACACAGAAACGAAGACCCAACACAGCCATAAATAAATAAATAAATAAAAGTCAATAAATAACAACAACAACAAAAAAAAAAAACAGTCTAGGCCTAGTGCTTTTAAAAAAAAAAGAAGACATACAGATGGCCAAGAGGCACATGAAAAGATGTTCAACATCACTAATTATTAGAGAAATGCAAATCAGAACTACAATGAGGTATCACCTCACACCAGTCAGAATGGGCATCATCAAAAAATCTACAAACAATAAATGCTGGAGAGGGTGTGGAGAAAAGGGAACCCTTTTGCACTGTTGGTGGGAATGTAAACTGATACAGCCACTATGGAGAACAGTATGGAGGTTTCTTAAAAAACTAAAAATAGAACTACCATATGACCCAGCAATCCCACTACTGGGCATATACCCTGAGAAAACCATAATTCAAAAGGACACATGTACCCCAAGGTTCATTGCAGCACTATTTACAATAGCCAGGACATGGAAACAACCTAAATGTCCAATGACAGATGAATGGATAAAGCAGATGTGGTACATATATACAATGGTATATTACTTATATATACTCATACCATAAAAAGGAACGAAATTAGGTCATTTGCAGAGATGTGGATGGACCTAGAGTCTGTCATACAGAGTGAAGTAAGCCAGAAAGAGAAAAACAAACATATTAATGCATATATATGTGCAATCTAGAAAAATGGTACAGATGAACCTATTTGCAGGGCAGGAATAGAGACACAGACATAGAGAACGGACATGTGGACACAGTGGGAGAAGAGGAGGCTGGGACGAATTGGGAGATGAGGTTTGACATAAATACACTACCATGTGTAAAATAGATAGCTAGTGGGAACCTGTTATGCAGCACAGGGAGCTCAGCTCGGTGCTCTGTGGTGACCTAGAAGGGTGGGATGGGGGGCAGGGGTGGGAGGGAGGTCCAAGAGGGAGGGGATATAGGTATACATATAGCTGATTCACCTCATTGTACAGAAGAAGCTAACGCAACATTGTAAAGCAATTATACTCCAATTAAAAAAAAAAAGACTATGTAGATAAAAGTAATGAAGATAGTGGTATTGGTAGAGAGATAGACACAGAGATCAATAAAACAGAATAAAGACGCTAGAAATAGACGCACACATATAGACACAACTAATTTTTGGCAAGGCATAAAGGCAATTCAATCAAGAAAGGACAGTCTTTTTAACAAATAGGCATCTATATCCAAAAAGATGAACCTTGACCAAAACCTCACAATTTATACAAAAATTAACTCCAAAGGGATTATAGATCTAAAGGTAACACTATAAAATTTTTAGGAGAAAATATAGGAGAAACTCTTTGTGACCTAAATTTAGGCCAAAAGTTCACAGATATGACACCAAAAGTACAATTCATAAAATAAAAAAGTTGGACTTTATCAAAATTATGAACTTTTGCTCTGTGAAAGATACTGTTGAAAGAATAAAAAGACCAGTCACAAACTGGAAGAAAATAGTATTAGCAAATCACGTTTGACATAGTAATTATATCCAGAATATACGAAGGACTCTCTAAACTCAACAGTAAATAAACAATCTAATTAGAAAATAGGCAAAAATGTAACCAAAGAAGATAAATGCATGGCAAATAGGCACATGAAAAGATGTTCAACATCATTAGCCATCATAGAATGCAAATTAAAGCCACCATGAGACAACACTACTCATGTATTAGAAAGGCTAAAATTAAAAATACTGACAATACTGTACTGGGATTAATAGTGCCCCCTGAAAATTCATATCTACCTGGAATGCAGAATGTCATCTTATTTAGAAAGAGGGTCTTTGCAGATGTAATTAATTAAGATGAGGTTACACTGGAGCAGGATAGGCCCTCAATTCAATGACTGATGTCCTTATAAGAAGACCACGTGAACATACAGAAATAGAGCAGATACATACACAGAGGAAGACAGCCATATGAAGACAGAGGCAGAGACTGGAGTTACGCTGCCACAACACAAGGAACACCAAGGATTACTGGCAACCACCAGAAGATAGGGCAAACACATGGGATGGTTTTTTTCCTCAAAGCGTGGCCCTGCCAACACCTGATTTCTGACTTCTAGCCTACATAACTATGGGAGAATAAATTACCACCCCGTTTATATAATTTGTTACAGCAGCCCTAGGAAACGAATACAAATACCAAGTGCTAGTAAGGACATGGAGCAACAGGATCTCTCATACACTGCTGGTGGGAATGTAAAATGGTACTGTCACCTGGAAAACTGTTTGGCAGTTTCTCATACAGTTAAACAAATACCACACAACTCAACAATCATACTCCTGGGTATTACCCAAGAGAATTAAAACATGTTCACACAAAAACCTCCACATGAATGTTCATAATAAGCTTTATTTGTAATAGTCAAAAGCTAGAAACAACACAAATATCCTTCAATGGATAAATGGAAAAATAAGCTGTGGAATATACCTACAGTGGACTACCATTCAGTAACAAAAAGGAATGAACTACTGATATATGTAATGGTGTAGATGGATCTCAAGGGCATACTGCTGAGTGAAAAACAAATCTCAAAAGGTCACATATTACATGATTTATATAACATTCTCAAAATGACAAAATTACAGTGATACAGAACAGATCAGTGGCTGCTAGAGGTTAGGGTTGGGAGAGCATGTGGGAGTTTCTCTGGGAGTTCTATATCCCAATTGTGGTGATGGTTATATGAATTTATACATGTAATAAAATTTCACAGACCTATACAGCAGAAAAAAAGTTTTTAAGAGTTAATGTAAAATTTGGTGAAATCCAAATAAGGTCTGTAGTTTAGTTAATAAATAGTATTGTACTAATGTTAGTTTTCTGGTTGTGATAATTATACTATGGTTATATAGTTTAGCCTATAGTTCTCTCTTTCAGTATCTTAACAAAATATATACACACAGATACAGGTAGTAATAAATTTTCATCCATTTATACTCATATATGAATTTGGTTTTGGGCTTTTTATGCCTGCTATTTGCATTTATTTGTTGGTAGAAATGTATGCTTCAGAGGCTTGGCAAAGAAAGCAGATTTGCCTCACCTTTCTTCCACACTTTTCTGATGACATCCAATCTGTGTATCAGTCCTATAGAGATAGTTGTTTCTACTGGGTGAAGAATACATGTGAACTCTCTACTATTTCTGCAACTTCTATGTGAGTTTAAAATTATTTCAAAATAAAAGTTTTAAATTATTTTTACTTTATTATAACTCTCAACCTACAACCCAAAGTTGTAGTATAATTATACTGGGGGATGGGGGTAAGTGGTAGCAGGAGTTGTGTAAGATTGTTAAATCTTTACCTTCTAGAATAAGAAACAAAGATTATAAAATTGAAAAAGCATGAAACAGCAATAGAAACATTCTTTAGAGACATAGAGGTATACCCCAGAAAGAACTTAAAGAATTAAAAATAGTTGCCTCAGGGAATTCCCGGGTGGTCCAGTGGTTGAGACTCAGCACTTCCACCGCAGGGGGCGCGGGGTTTGATCCCTGGTCAGGGAACTAGGATCCCGCATGTGCAACCAAAAAAAAAAAGTTGCCTCTGAGGAGGAATTGTGGGTAGAGAAGAAAAGGGTAAGAGATTGCTCTTTTTTATTATAAGCTTTACAGTATACTATTTCACTTTACCCTAAAAAACTGCAGGTGTTACATCAAATAAAAATGAAATTATTTTTAAAATCTACAGTTTCCAATGTTCTACTTCCAGGCCTACTGTGTAACAATAAACGAATAGATCTACATATTTCAATGGCCTTAAAAAATTTTAACTGGTTAGTTCAGTTGGATAAACCATTAGTGTAAGATCATGGACTTAAAGCCCAGTGCAGGCTTTGCCATATGCCGTGGACTCAAAAACACACCCTCAATCCTAGACAGTAGATTTAAATAAGCATTCAACTCATTACAAAGAGAACTGAGAAAAAGAGTTTAAATGGGTCAGTACAATCCATCACCACTACATCACCACAATCCAAAGCCTCCTTAAAAAAGTCAGACAGTAAGTTAGAATCTTTGTACATTAAGGAAAATAATTTACATTGACAAGTTAAAACTAATTTCTCTCTTGCAATCTAAAATGACAGATAGTAAGCAATAATTTTATCATATAACTGGATTAAATGTACCTTTAAAGTACTCTCCTCCTTCAATACAGCTTATCTTTGAGGTTCTGCGGAATTTTAGTTGCCATAACAACCTGAGTAAACCCTTTATTGCTGTAGATATCTGTAGCTATTTATAAATGCAACAGCTGGATCTGTTCATCAATTCCCAAATATTAAGCAGTTACAAACAAACAAACAAAAGATAAAAGAATAGCATTCCTTCATCTCCAAATACTCCTGACCATGACTAAAAACCCCAGAAAAGGGATCAACGGTTAATATTCGTAAAACAAAAACCCACCCTATATTCCTTCATTCTCAAGAAAATTTTACTTTTCAAACTATGCTCACAGGTATTTCCAGAGCCCTTCCAACTTCCAATAAACCAAGACTGCCAGAGGAGGAGCATGACGCTGGTCTCTATGGTGGTAACTCATCAGCCTACCGATGTCTTCAAGGTTTCACAATGCTCACTCCATGCCCCCACCACAGCCCTCTCCTCTACTAGTAAAGCAAATGAGACTACTGGGGGAGCAAGCCAGGGGCTGGGAGCAGCCAAGTAAATCAGCTGCCAGGCTGGGAACAGAATCCAGGATATGATCCCATTACTAAGAGTTATCCATTTAGCTTTTGTCTGTTTTTAGTTTCTCCCTGTATTTTTTTTTTTTTTCCTTCTGAATAAACAAGCTTGCTCTAAGACAGCAAGACTCTCAAGATGTGAAGGCTCCTTCTTCACATGTAAGCTGTAACTCCTCAAGATCTCTATTTTCTGCATGTGAATATTTTATTACATTAGATTCACAGATTCTCTGTAGTCTCTGGGGTGACTGCAAACACAGATCCAGAAACAACCACTGGAAGAACAACTACCCTCAAGGTATGTAATTAAAGACCTTTGTTTTCAATTTTGATGGATTCGAGACCACTAAAACCTAACTCATTCATTATTCTTTCAACAAATATTTATTGAGCACCTACTATGTGCCAGGCCTGTGCTTGGCACAGGGTATATAGAGATTTTAAAAAACACCACCACACACTCAAGGGCAGAGATACCAGGGACAGAGGTCTACTCTAAGATGAAGTGTGGAGTGAGTCCTTAGGCATCATTATTTTATAGTAAGAGGATCATTAGTCCTTCTCTGGCTTTTAAATGCTGTAAGGATGTGTTAAAACAGGAATTCAATACAAGTAAGCAAGCATTTTTGACCACCCACTATGTACTCATCACTGAACTAGATATGATAAAATTCTAAAATGTACTGGAAGCAACCACGTATTGTTGAAAAAACATAGATTTTAGAATCATAAACTCTAACTCTGGCAAGTTCTAGTTGTAAAGCTGGGACAAGTTACTTAACCTCCCTGAACTTCAGCTTCCTCAACTTGAAGTGATAAGAAAACCTGTCTGGTAAGGATTAAATGAGATATAATATAAAGTGCCTTGCAGAGGGTAGGTGCTCAATAACTGTTTATTGTCTTTCCTTCAAAGAAATTAGGGCCACTGACACCAATTAAGAGATTGCCAATGGGAGGGAAGTCCAAAAGGGAGGGGATATCTGTATGTGTATGGCTGATTCATTTTGTTGTGCAGTGGAGGCTAACACAACATTGTAAAGCAACCATACTCCAGTAAAATTTAATAATAAAAAAAAAGGGATTGCCATTTTAGTAGATGGTCTAGACTAGGACAGCAACAGTAAGACCAAAGGAAAAGTAAGAAATACCAAAGGCAGTCAAACAGGCAGGAAGGACATTTAGCATTGCAACAAAAAGGTTTCATTATACTCACGAACTAAAAGAAACATTCTTTTAGGCATAACCAAAATATGGTATACCCATACAGTGTAATATTGCTCAGAAATAAAAAGAAATGAAGTACTGATATATGTACAACAAGGATGAACCTTTAAAACATTATGCTAAATTAAAGAAATTATTCCCAAAGAACCACCTATTGTGTAATTTCATTTATATGAAATACCCAGAATAGGCAAACCCACAGGGACAGAGGTATATTAGTGGTTGCCTCCATCTGGGGGGTGGGGGAGATTGGGGGAGATAACTAAAGGATGTAAGGTTTCCTTTTGCAGTGATGAAAATGTGATTGTGATGGTTGCACAACTCTGTGAATATACTAAAAGCCATTGAAGTGTATACTTTAAGTGGTATGTGAATTGTACTGAATGTGAATTATATAACAATAAAGCTATTTTTAAAAGATTAAATAAGACAATGCTTATAGCACCTTGGAAGTGCTCAATAAATGTAGGCTGATGATGTTACTAATATTGTTGTTTCCAGAAGAAAATACATTTAATGTCATTTTTTTCTTGCATGTAATTGATGAGAATCATCTACACCCTTAATCTCAAAATTATAAAACTATTATGTAATACAGAGGAAACGTTAAGAAATCTCAGCAATGGTCTAATAACCTAAACTCCTATAAATATTTAAAACAATCAGAAATAATAACAACATTGATAACAATCAGAAATAATAACAGTGATACCAATGAAGTCTTCCTCAACTACTTCAGGTGCAGTTTACTGCTTCTTCCTCTGTAATTTATCATTTGTATTTCCATCACATCATTATCTATTGTATATGACATTTTTCCCACTAAAGTGTGAGTTCTATCAGAGCAAGGACTATGTCCATTCGTTTCTGTATCCTTTGGGAGAGCATATTGCAATGCTGGTACACAGTAAGTGCTTAATAAATGTTTATTGAATGAGCATTTAACTAAAAAAAAAAAACTAATTTCTCTCTTGCAATCTAAAATGATAGATAGTAAGCAATAATTTTATCATATAATTGGATTAAATGTACCTTTAAAGTACTCTCCTCCTTCAATACAGCTTATCTTTGAGGTTCTGCGGAATTTTAGTTGCCATAACAACCTGAGTAAACCCTTTATTGCTGTAGATATCTGTAGCTATTTATAAATGCAACAGCTGGAGCTGTCCAGCTAAATTCTTTTATAAGACACAAAAGGAGTTTTCATTTGTTCTGAATAAACTTGAGAAAAATGTCAGGGACCATTAAAAGTAAAACATTTTTATATTTTTAAATATACTATAAACTATATAGAATGTCAGAAAATGCCTGCCAGCATTGTTTCCTGAAGAAATATCAATATAAACACAAAGCTTTTAAACTGTCAACCTTTTTCTGAATTGAAATATGCTTAGATATTTTAAATGAATTTCTTCTCTCCATAGTTAAAAAAAAAAAGTGAGACAGTCCACAAAGAAGTAAACATTAGCATTTACATAAAACAACATTTATCAGCAGCTAAGGCAAATTAAATTCATTCAGAAAAATAGAATAAATATTTTATAGCTGAATCCTTTCTCTTTTCAAAATGATTATATTGGTTTAATTAAAATGACTAATAATATTTAGACTGGAGAAATGTCTATCTTCTCTGACATGAGTTTTTGCGTACACAACGATTTAAAAATAAAAGGTTTATTCTTCAGCATGCAGCAGTTGATTAGCAGTTCTTACATAGAGTGCCCATGCTACACAGTCTCACAAAGTGTTGGCTCAACAGATCACTCAGATTAAGACCTCTATATTTAGGTCAACCTACAGTTTTTAATCACAGGAAAAAATAAGTTTTAAATTACGTATAAATAAAATTTTTGACTGATATTGTTACATACATTTTTCTACCTTGGATTGTGATTTTCATCTATGTGCTCATCTCCTTTCAAACCCCTTTCTCCAATTATAATTCATATGTTTTAAAAGCAAATATAGTATCTTAAACATCAGTATATTTGGGGATAGTCTATTAATTTGTATGAAAATTAAGTTTCCACCTTGTCTATATTTAACATAATCTATGCTTAATTTTACAAAATTAAAGAATGTACAAAAGACAATTTCCTAAGGAAATAAAATTAAGAACCAAACAACGGGCAATCCAAACAGCAGCAGCAATGTTATTTCCAAATTTCACAGGTTAACAATAGATGCATAAGAACTATTCTCCTATATTCATTTCTGTTGTATTTTGATATAAAACATATCCAATTATTAAATGAGGCCTTTTCCCTTTCACCTAAATCTTTTGGAGAACAGCATAATTACAATTCTAAGAAACTATTGCTGTGCCTGGAATTTCAAGTAAGTCTGCCTTTCATGCAAGTACCCACATGATTATTTTCCTGTTACTTTTATAGTTCCTTTCCTGCCCATTCCTTGAACAATTTATCAGAAGTGCTTATATGGCAGAAATATGTCCATTTAAGCTTCTCTTCAACTAGATACAATTTTCCTTGGGTGACAAAAATGAAATTAAGACTTTATTCTTATACTTTGCCTTTATAGTTTAAAAAGTGCTCACATACACTATATTATCTGGTGTACAAATAATGTGCTGACATAGGTAAGAGAGATATTATTCTCATTTTGAAAATCAGAAAAAAATAGGCTAGAAGGGTTTGCCCTAGGTCAAACCAGAAGAGCAAGAATAATCAGAACTCAGCTCTCCTGACATACCTTTTTCACAACACTTTGCTGCCTTCCTATTTTAAGTGACAAGGAGGAAAGAGTGGTGCAACTGACTTTGGCAGCCTGCAGTTGTTACAGACCCTGAACAACAAAATCAACTACAATCTATATTCTTCAGCAGCAAGCCCTGGCAGTATGGCAGACCTGTCTGATATCATAGGTTTATCAACCAGAGGCTTAAACTTATGCTTGTTATAATCAGAATTTCCCTACAGGGAAAAAAGAAAAAGCACATTGTATTCCAGAAAAGAACCACCTATTAGACCCAAACTTTCACATTTTCTATTCATGGCCAGTCAGTGTTTAAAATAGGAATTATCTTAATCAAAGAGCAAGTTTATAAATGCCTATCGGCTATACCTTTAGGAATGTGAATACACTCTATTTTTAGGAAACACTTAAATACTAGTATGAGGCCAGAACAAAATGGAAATAGAAAATGGAAACAGAAGAACGTCCAACTTTGACATTCTTCCTACCAGCTAACAATATGGCAAATGCTTTTGTTTTAATATATTTTCTTTTTTTACTTATTTTTTATTTATTTATTTTTTGCCTGTGCCATGCAGCTTTTGGGGTCTTAATTCCCTGACCAGGGATCCAACCTGGGCCATGGCAGCGAAAGCACCGAGAGTCCTAACCACTGGACAGCCAGGGAATTCCCACAAATATTTTTGATTTGTTCTAACCTTAAATATTAGCTAAACCCATAACAAAATCAGAGGCAGGCTCATACTCTCTCCTGCTTTGGGGGAGGAGGGGGACTGGGGTGAGAGGGTGAGAGAGAGAGAGAGAGTGTGTTAGCACCTATCCTTCTAAGTAAACAACCCACCACTGCTCACATTTTATAACGCCTGTTCCTATTCACATACTTGTTTATCTCATTCAGTGCCTTGTTTCAGTGCCTCCTTTCTTTGATCTATTTTCCACATTATTTTTGTTTTGTTTTTGTTTTTGCTGTTGTTACTTGCCCACCTCCATTATTATATCTTTCTTTCCACCTCTCTTTTTAGTAATCCTCATCTCTATCTGGGCAGTCTTTATCTTCTGCCTGCCAGATTCCTCCCTGATGCTGCCATCTCAACTCCCACTTAAAGCTTTGCCTTCACCAACTCATGCCTTAAAATGCTTTAAAATTATCTTACTTTTTCCTTGATCACCTTTCAAAATCTTTACCTTGATGCATCTCACATAGTTATTAGAAAAGCTAATTGATTAAAGTAGTTTGTACTAAAAGGTGCATAACTCTTGAATAACTGGTGTCATTACAGACGGAATGAGGGGAGAAACTTAGGAAAGGACAGTTTTCACACAATTCAGCTCAATCCCATCCCTGCCTCTAGCAAAGAATAATGGAGTTAGTAAGCCTAAGAAAACCCTTTCACCAATCCCATCAGTTCTTAAAATAAGTTCCCTTCACTGTTGAAGAGGACTTCAGTTATTATTCTATTTCCATCTCTTCTTCTAGTTTCCTGAGGCCCTAATATTTGCTCTACAATGAAGAGTCCATTTCTATTATATTGGGAAAGTACCCACTTGCTCTAAGCTAAGTTAAATCAAACACCTAAAGTGTTTATACAAAGATATATGATTATTCTGGCCCCTGAGTGGCACCCACTGGAAAAGAGGCTTGAATGTAGGAATCTTCATATTAAAATGAAATTGCTTCTTCTTTTTCTAGTGAACTCCTTCCTCCTAATCAGGTGACTATAAAAACACAAAGTTTAGCTGAAGGACATTAATATTAATTTTTTATATATATACCTATATATAGAGAGAGATAGAGTATAATCACTTATAGGGATTGCTTACCAGTTACACTTGAAACATCATACCTTACAGTTAGAATTAAGTACACCATTAAGTGTTTCAGACTAAGTCATGTTTTGTTTTATTATAACACAAAATTTAGTATCATAGTTTGTTATTCATACAGCACAGTAATCAGTAGGACTATTGCTACTAACTCCTAATTATGACTTATCCCTGCAAGTAATTTCATTTATTCATGATATACTTTAAATGTATTTATTTTTAAATACTTATTTGTATACCTAAATGAAATAACTTAGCACATAGACAATAATTCTGTTGAGCTTTTAGCACAATTTGGACACTATGATGAAATAATTGATGGGAACTCAAAATGGATTAAAGACTTAAATGTAAGATCTGAAACCATAAAACTCATAAAAGAAAATATGGAGAAAAAAGGATATTAGTCTTGGCAATGATCATTTTGGACTTGACACCAAAAGCACAGGCAACAAAAGTAAAAATAGACAAGTGGCACTACATCAAACTAAAAAGTTTCTTCACAGTAAAGGAAATAATCAACAAAATGAAAAGGCAACCAACAGAATGGGGGAAAATATTTGCAAGTCATACTTTGATATCTAAAATAAATAGCAAAAAAAAAAAAAGCCAACAAAACAAAACAAACAAAAAAAAGCAACCTGATTAAAAATGGACAAAAGACCTGAAGAGACATTTTTCCAAAGAATACAAAGAGATGGGCAACAGGTACATGAAAAGATGTTCAACATCACTAATCATCAGGGAAATGCAAATCAAAACCACAATGAGCTATCACCTCATACCTGTTAGAATGACTATTATCAAAAAGTCAAAAGATAACAAGTGCTCAGATGTAGAGAAAAGGAAACCCTTGTGCACTGTTGGTGGGAATGTAAACTGCTACAGCTGTTATGGAAAACAATATGGCAGTTCCTCAAAAATTTAAAAATAGAACTACCATATGATACAGCAATCCCACTTCTGGGTGTATATCCAAAGGAAATAAAATCACTATCTTGAAGAGACATATTCACTCCCATGTTCACTGCATTACTCATAGTAGCCAAGATATGGAAACAACCTAAGTGTTAATGGACTGATCAATGGATAATGAAAATAGATATATATATATAATTATTATTTAGCCTTAAAAAAGAAGTAAATCCTACTATGTGTGACAACATGGATGAATCTGGAGGATGTTATGCTAAGTGAAATAAGCCAGATGCAGAGAGATATATATCATATTAACTCACTTATATGTGGAGTCTTTTAAAAAACAAAAAAAAAAAAGGTCAATCTCACAGTGAGAGAGAGTAGAATGGTAATTACCAGAGACCAGGGGGTAGGGGAAAACAGGAAATATTGATCAAAGGGTACAAGTACAAGTTACAAAATGAATAAATTCACAGCATGGTGACTATAGTTAATGATAATGTATTGTACTTGAAATTTGTTAAGAGAGTAAATCTCAAGTGTTCTTACCACAGAAGAGTAAGTATGGGAGGTGATGGATATGTTAATTAGTTTGATTGTGGTAATTATTTTATAATGTATACATATATCAAAACATCAGATGTATACCTTAAATACATATTTTTGTCAAAAATACACAAAAATTTTTTTAATTTTAAAAATAGTAATGTGTATTCAGTCTCCATTTTATTCATTCTAACTTATTCAAATATTTTGTTAGAGTTTTAAAGTTATGTATATATGTGTTTTCTATTTACAGCATAATAGGTACATTCCTTTAAGACATTGATCATGTCTTATATAGTTGATTCCCAAGTAATAAGTAATCTGAAACAGAAAAATAACACTTATTGCACATTCAAATGGGTCCTGGATTTAGTTTAGCACATCACACATATTCTATTATTTAATCCTCCTAGCAATCCTGTTAGGATTTCTATTTTCCTGATAAGAAACTTGAGGTTTGAGAGGTTAAGTGCCTTGCTCAAGGTTACATAATTAGTAATTGGAGCCAAAATTAATTCCAAGTCCTTCTGATACTGAAATCCATGCCCTTTATCACTGTTTTATTGTTTCTCATCTATTCAAGAAAAAACATGTAATTAGAAGTATGGCTATGGAGAGTCAACAACCATAACAACATTTATAGTACAAGATTTCATCATCTTATTTGATAAGGATTTATAAAGAGAAAAGAGAGCTTTACAAATTTATTCACCAAGGACTTACTGAGCACTTAGTATGTACTAGGCATTGTTCAAAGATTCCTGTCATTATGGAGCTTACATAAAGAGGTATTTCCAGGAAGCAAGAAAGTTTCAAGAAAGTGAGAGAGGCACTACAAAATGACAAAGTACAAAATGGAGACAGTAACCATCAATAGTAAATTTTACCCAGGATCTATGTAATCTAATATCACTGGCTTATATATGGATTGCTAATGCATGAGATACCAAGAAGATACTGAACTTGGGGACTATATTAAATAAAAGCTTATACTAATTAAAGTCTGTATATGGAAATAAGTAGCCCGCAAATATCTATAATTAAAATCAATTATCTTTTTCCCTGTATCCTTACAATAGTAATCTGAAGTGGTTTGGGCTCACCTTTACTGTAAATTCATTAAGATAGGAATAAAGATACATTTATTATCTTTGTTAGTGCCAACAAGTAGTCACTAAAATATGTTTTTGGGTAAAGATGTTCTGAATTAAATATGAATCTACTACTTGTTAGCTTGAGTGGCCTTAGGTAACTTATTTAACCTCTCTGTATGCCTCATGTTCCTCATCTGTAAAATAAAGATAATGAAGAGCTCCTACTTGGTGGTTGCTATGAGGGTTGAATTAGATAATGTGTTTAAAGTACTTAGCACAGAGTCTGGACACAGTAAGTATTGAATAAAATTTATCTGTTATTAAATACTATCTCTTTTTCACCCTGTTTAATATTATTTACTTTTTAAATAAGGTGCTCATAATGGACTAGATCCAGGACAAATTTAACTTTAAGAAAAAAAAGGGTTTATTCCTCTTGGGAAACTCAAGTACTTTCTAGGAGACAAGCAAAATTTAGTGTTTTATTACCATACAAGTTTCAGAATGCTTGGAAACCCTGAGTGTTAACTAGTTTGAGAAGTGGCATAATTTATTTATAGCATGTTTCACTTGCTGGAATGTAAGAATTTTTCTAGCTTCTCAGTGGATGTATATCAAAGAAATGGCTACTTAACACTTCCTTCAGAAATCAAGGATTCTTCAATATACGCAAATCAATCAATGTGATACACCATATTAACAAACTGAAGGATAAAAACCACATGATCATCTCAACAAATGCAGGAAAACCTTTTGACAAAATTCAACACCCATTTATGATAAAAACTCCCCAGAAAGTGGGCACAGAGGGAACCTACCTCAACATAATAAAGGCCATATATGACAAACCCACAGCCAACATCATTCTCAATGGTGAAAAACTGAAAGCATTTCCTTTAAGATAAGGAACAAGACAAGGTTGCCCACTCTCACCACTATTATTCAACATAGTTTTGCAAGTTTTAGCCACGGCAATCAGAGAAGAATAAGAAATAAAAGGAATCCAAATCAGAAAAGAAGAAGTAAAACTGTCACTGTTTGCAGACGACATGATACTATACATAGAGAATCCTAAAGGTGCTACCAGAAAACTACTAGAGCTAATCAGTGAATGTGGTAAAGTAGCAGGATACAAAATTAATGCACAGAAATCTCTTGCATTCCTATACACTAATGATGAAAAATCCAAAAGAGAAATTAAGGAAACAATCCCATTTGCCACTGCAACAAAAAGAATAAAATACCTAGGAATAAACCTACCTAAGGAGACAAAAGACCTGTGGGCAGAAAAATATAAGACTGATGAAAGAAATTAAAGATGATACAAACAGTTGGAGAGATTATACCATGTTCTTGGACTGGAAGAATCAACATTGTGAAAATGACTATACTACCCAAAGCAATCTACAGATTCAATGCAATCCCTATCAAACTACCAATGGCACTTTTCACAGAACTAGAACAAAAAAGTTTCACAATTTGTATGGAAACACAAAAGACCCCGAATAGCCAAAGCAATCTTGAGAAAGAAAAATGGAGCTGGAGGAAATCAGGCTCCCTGACTTCAGACTATACTACAAAGCTACAGTAATCAAGACAGTATGGCACTGGCACAAAAACAGAAATATAGATCAATGGAACAGGATAGAAAGCCCAAAGATAAACCCATGCACATATGGTTACCTTATCTTTGATAAAGGAGGCAAGAATATACAATGGAGAAAAGATAGCTTCTTCAATAAGTGGTGCTGGGAACACTGGACAGCTTCATGTGAAAGAATTAAATTAGAACACTTCCTAACACCACACACAAAAATAAAGTCAAAATGGATTAAAGACCTAAATGTAAGGCCAGACACTATCAAACTCTTAGAGGAAAACATAGGAAGAACACTCTTTGACAAAAATCACAGCAAGATCCTTTTTGACCCACCTCCTAGAGAAAGGGAAATAAAAACAAAAACAAATGGGACCTAATGAAACTTCAAAGCTTTTGCACAGCAAAGGAAACCATAAACAAGACGAAAAGACAACCCTCAGAATGGGAGAAAATATTTGCAAACGAAGCAACTGACAAAAGGATTAATCTCCAAAATATACAAGCAGCTCAATATCAAAAAAACAAACAACCCAATCCAAAAATGGGCAGAAGACCTAAACAGACATTTCTCCAAAGAAGACATACAGATTGCCAACAAACACATGAAAGGATGCTCATCATCACTAATCATTAGAGAAATGCAAATCAAAACTACAGTGAGGTATCACCTCACGCCAGTCAGAAAGGCCATCATCAAAAAATCTACAAATAATGCTGGACAGGGTGTGGAGAAAGGGAACCCAACTGCACTGTTGGTGGGAATGTAAATTGATACAGCCACTATGGAGAACAGTATGGAGGTTCCTTACAAAACTAAAAATAGACTACCATATGACCCAGAAATCCCACTCCTGGGCATACACCCTGAGAAAACCATAATTCAAAAAGAGTCACGTACCACAATGTTCACTGAAGCACTATTTACAATAGCCAGGACATGGAAGCAACCTAAGTGTCCATCAACAGATGAATGGATAAAGAAGATGTGGCATGTATATACAATGGAATATTATTCAGCCATATAAAGAAATGAAATTGCATTATTTGTAGTGAGGTGGATGGACCTAGAGTCCGTCATACTGAGTGAAATAAGTCAGAAAGAGAAAAATAAATACCGTATGCTAACACATATACACGGAATCTAAAAAAAAAAAAAAATGGTTCTAACAAACCTAGGGGCAGGACAAAAATAAAGACGCAGACATAGAAAGTGGACTTGAGGACACAGGGCGGCGGAAAGGGTAAGCTGGGACGAAGTGAGAGAGTAGCACTGACATATATACACTGTCAAATGTAAAATAGATAGCTAGTGGGAAGCAGCTGCATCGCACAGGGAGATCAGCTCGGTGCTTTGTGACCACCTAGAGGGGTGGGAGGGAGGTGCAAGAGGGAGGGGATATGGGGATATATGTATACATATAGCTGATTCACTTTGTTATACAGCAGAAACTAACAGAACATTGTAAGGCAATTATACTCCAATAAAGATGTTAAAAAAACAAAACAAAACAACAACAAATAAACACTTCCTTCAAATTTACAGAAATGAAAAACCACAAAGTACTAAAAAGGCAAATCTAGAAATGTTACTGCTCCTAAATAACACATTTATAAATTCTAAGCCATCTTCATATGTTAAAATGAAAATAGTATATTTTCAAAAACAGGTAACAAAAAGCCTTCCAAAACTATCTTTTAAAACATAACACCTGGTGCCGTCACTGTGAAAAAGTTTGGCAATTCCTCAAAATTAAACACAGAATTATCATATGATCCAATAATTCCACTCCTAGGTATACACCAAAAAGAGTTGAAAGCAGGGACTCAGATAATTTGTACACCAAAGTTCACAGAAGCATTATTCACAATAGTCAAAAAGTGGAAATAGCACAAGTGTCCATTAACAGATAATGGATAGAGAATTCCCTGGCGGTCCAGTGGTTAGGACAGCACACTTTCACCGTTGAGGGCCCAGGTTTGATCCCTAGTGGGGGAACTAAGATCCCACAAGCCATGCAGCGTGGCCAGGAAAAAAAACAAAAAAACGATAATGGATAAACAAAACGCGGTACATACATAAACGGAGTATTATTTAGCCATTAAAAGATGAGAGTCTGGGCTTCCCTGGTGGCGCAGTGGTTGAGAATCTGCCTGCCAATGCAGGGGACATGGGTTCGAGCCCTGGTCTGGGAGGATCCCACATGCCGCGGAGCAACTAGGCCCGTGAGCCACAACTGCTGAGCCTGCGCGTCTGGAGCCTGTGCTCCGCAACAAGAGAGGCCACGATAGTGAAAGGCCCGCGCACCGCGATGAAGAGTGGCCCCCGCTCGTCGCAACTAGAGAAAGCCCTCGCACAGAAACGAAGACCCAACACAGCCAAAACTAAATAAATAAATAAATAAATAAATAAAATAAATAAAAATAAAAGGAATTCCTTTAAAAAAAAAAAAAAAAAAGATGAGAGTCTGATACATGCTAGAACATGAATAACCTTGAAAACATTATGCTAAGTGAAATAAAACTGACACAAAAGGACATATATTGCATGACTCCACTTACATGAATGAGGTACAGAACTGGCAAATTCATAGAGATGGAAAGTAGATTTGAGATTACCAGGGGCAGAGGGAAAGGCAGGGAATGGACAGTTACTATTTAATGGGTACAGAGTTTCTGTTTGAGATGATGAAAAAGTTCTGGAGATAGCGGTGACAGTAACACAACACTATGATTATATTTAATGCCTCTGAACTCTGAATTGTACACTTAAAAATAATTAAAATTAATTTTATGTTATATATATCTTACCACAATAAAAAATTTTTTGAAAAACAAAATGCAAGTCGAATGTATACATTATATAGAATAAAGAGAAATATTTTCAAATGTAGAAATTAGAGGACATCATTTATTCCAAATGACAACTATAAAAACTTTATTTTAACATTGAGAGTGGGAGAACAGAATTATGTATGGCAGTTCAACATCAAAATATTCTCACAACAATGATTAGCAAATAATATCCTAAAAACAGCAATTAATTTATTATTCCTAAACCAAGACTCAAAAGGAATGTCAAAAATCAGCCCTAGTAGATAATCAAAATTTGATTTACATAATCTGATATGAAAACTCTTCAAAGCACTGAGAAAGAAACAAAAAAATAAAAAATATGCCTTGAGATGCTTCCCTGATAGTGCAGTGGTTAAGAATCCGTCTGTCGATGCAGGGGACATGGGCTCGAGCCCTGGTCCAGGAAGATCTCCCATGCCGTGGAGTAACTAAGCCCGTGTGCCACAAGTACTGAGCCCGCACTCTAGAGACCGCGAGTCACAACTACTGAGCCCGCATGCCACAACTACTGAAGCCCACACGCCTAGAGCCCGTGTTCCGCAACAAGAGAGGCCACCGCAACGAGAAGCCTGTGCACCACAAGAAGAGTAGCCCCTGCTCACCGCAACTAGAGAAAGCCCGCCCAGCAACGAAGACCCAATGCAGCCAAAAATAAATACATAAAATAAAATAAACCATGAAAACTGCAGAAAAACGACTGATAAAAATCTCCAAATATTTAAAAAAAAAAAAAAAGCCTTGAAAGGAACAGCATTAACAAAGCTATAACTAAGTAAAGTCAAGAGAAAGCCCATATTCACTTCACCCCTTCTGGGTATCTCTAGTAGAACATATGCTTTTTCCCAATTATTAACTGCATTCAAGAACGATACAGTGGTGGTCTGATGTGGCAGGGATCAAAATCAGGACAGCACTACTTCCATATGCTAATTCTGAAGAGAGCCAAAGCAGTATACACTCTCCAGGTTAAAATCCTAGCTTACACAAACACAAATCACATGAGACACTGAATAACAGTACCATCAATTTAAACTTCAAGCTTTCTATCATGTTGTGTTTAAGACTGCTGGATAGAGTGGCACTCAGTTATAACCATGTCTCAGCCATAATTTCCAGTTAACACCGATTTTAAGGAGTTCAAAACATCATCAAGATTTCACTCTGACTTACACAACTAACTGAGAATTCTGAAGTTAAGGGCAAAGGTTTACGTGGTTTACCCAAGAATTCAATGGCAATAACTTTAAAAGGGAATGAGAGGAAAGTGGATGGACTTTTACCATTGAACATCCACATGCACTAAGTTAGAACTATTACCATGCTGTGAATAAATATTTCCTATAACTCATGTATTATTCCTTAAAACAACCTATACCACGTAAGTGCAGAGCTCAAGGGCGCACCATTCATATCCCAGTCTATGTCAGGAGTAAGCAAACTCTGGGCTGTGGGCCAAATCTGGCTCAACACCAGTTTTTGTAAGTGAAATGTTATTAGAATACAGCCACACCCATGTCTTTACATACTGCCTATGGCTGATTTTGTGCTACAACAGCAGGGCTGAGCAGTTGAGGCAGATACCTTGTTGCTTGGAAAGCCTAAAATACTTACTATCCGGCCCTTTATAGAAAAAAACTGCCAATCCCTAGTCTGCGCGAATGCTGCCCCTATAATAATGCAGTGCACGGCTTATGTAGCATCCCTGGAAACAAACTACTGAAGAAGGTACCATCCATATTTGACAGACGAGAAAATTAATACTCAGTAATATCAAGCAAGGTCACGAAACTTAAGTGACAAAGTCAACTTTCAAATCCAGTTGACTTTGTCACTTAAAAGCTAATATTAGAGAAATGGGTATGAAAACTACAATGAGGTACCGCCTCACACCAGTCGAACGGCCATCATCAAAAAATCCACAAACAATAAATGCTGGAGAGGGTGTGGAGAAAAGGGAACCCTCCTACACTGTTGGTGGTAACGTAAACTGGTGCAGCCACTATGGAAAACTGTATGGAGGTTCCTTAAAAAGACTAAAAGTAGAGTTACCATATGATCCAGCAATCCCATTCCTGGGCATATATCCGGAGAAAACTCTAATTTGAAAAGTTACATGCACCCCAATGTTCATAGCAGCACTGTTTACAATAGCCAAGACATGGAAGCAACCTAAACGTCCATATATATATAGAATATTACTCAGCCACAAAAAGAACGAAATAATGCCATTCACAGAAACATGGATGGACCTAGAGATTATCATACTAACTGAAGTAAGTCAGACAGAGAAGAACAAGTATCATATCACTTATATGTGGAATCTTAAAAAATTATACAAATGAACTTTTCAAAACAGAAAGACTCACAGACGTAGAAAACAAACTTGGGACTTCCCTGGTGGTCCAGTGGTTAAGACTCCACGCTCCCAATGCAGGGGACCCAGGTCTGATCCCTGGTCAGGGAACTAGATCCCACATGCTGCAACGAAAGAGCCCACATGCCACAACTAAAAGATCCCAAATGCTGCAACTAAAAAAGATCCCACATGCTGCAACGAAGATCCTGTGTGCCGCAACTAAGACCTGGCGCAGCCAAATAAATTTAAAAAATAAAAATAAAAAATAAAGAAAAAAAGAAAACAAACTTATGGTCACCAAAGGGGAAGGGGGAGGGATGAATTAGGAGTTTGGGATTAACAGATACAAACTACTATATATAAAACAGATAGATAGGACTTCCCTGGTGGTCCAATGGTTAAGAATCCACCTTCCAATGCAGGGGACACAGGTTCAATCCCTGGTCAGGGAACTAAGATCCCACGTGTCACGGGGCAACTAATAAGCCTGTGCACTCTAGAGCCTGCCTGCCGCAACTACTGAGCTCGCGAGCCCTGGAGCCCACGCGCCACAGCTGGAGAGAAGCCCATGCACCACAACTAGAGAGAAGCCCACGCAACAAAAGATCTCACATACTGCAACGAAGATCCTGCAACTAAGACCTGATGCACCCAAAAACAAAAAAATAGATAGGGACTTCCCTGGTGGTCCAGTGGCTAAGACTCTGCGCTCCCAATGCAGGGGGCCCAGGTCCAATCCCTGGTCAGGGAACTAGATCCCACATGCCGCAACTAAGAGTTCGCATGCCGCAACTAAAGATCCCATATGCCGCAACTACAAATCCTGCATGCTGCAACAAAGGTCCCGCACATGGCAACGAAGATCCCGTGTGCTGCAGTTAAGACCCAGCACAGCCAAATAAATAAATATTTTTAAAAAAATAATAAAATAAAATAGATACACAACAAGGACCTACTGTATAGCACAAGGAGTATATTCAATATCTTCTAATAGCCTATAATGGAAAAGAATCTGAAAAAGAATACATATTCATATACATATGTATATCTGAATCACTTTGCTGTACACTTGAAACTAACACAACATTGTAAACTAACTATACTTCAATTTAAAAAGTAAATAAAAAATCCAGATATTTCCACTAAATCACACAAGACCATGTATAAATTGGGGATAGAAATAATACCTCCCATAGCTGTTCTTATAAGTCTCAAACAAGTACACGAAAATATTCGAGAAATGTTAGTTGTTACTAACATTACAGAGTAAAAATTAAATACTCATATATTCTCTAAGAATACTTACATTCTCCTTTATCCTTCCATAAAATCAGGGCTTTAACCATGCATGCCTTCACATTTACCAATCCCCCAAAATGAGATCCTCACACTCCTATTCTCAACACCTGCCATCTATCCGAATACTACTCCTTTTCCAGAATCAACTTAAATGCCACATTCTTGCTGACACCTTCTCTGATTCTCTGATCAATCTTCATTGCTCTTTCCTATGTTCCCCTATGGCACAATACTGCAAATTCTGTTTAACATTCGTTTAATTCTATTTTCTATTATTTACTGATCCTATTTCTCCCACTGGATTTTACATTACTTAAAAGACTATTTCTTATTCATCCTTATATCCACCTCCACCTCCCTCCCTGCCTAGAGTGTCTGTCAAAGTTTCTTGTACAGGGACTTCTCTGGTGGCGCAGTGGTTAAGAATCCGCCTGCCAGCTCCCTGACTTCAGACTATACTACAAAGCTACAGTAATCAAGACAGTATGGTACTGCCACAAAAACAGAAACATAGAGCAATGGAACAGGAGAGAAAGCCCAGAGATAAACCCATGCACATATGGTCACCTTATCTTTGATAAAGGAGGCAAGAATATACAGTGGAGAAAAGATAGCCTCTTCAATAAGTGGTGCCGGGAAAACTAGACAGCTACATGTAAAAGAATGAATTAGAACACTCCCTAACACCATACACAAAAATAAACTCAAAATGGATTAAAGACCTAAATGTAAGGCCAGATACTATCAAACTCTTAGAGGAAAACATAGGCAGAACACTCTATGACATAAATCACAGCAAGATCCTTTTTGACCCACCTCCTAGAGAAATGGAAATAAAAACAAAAATAAACAAATGGGACCTAATGAAACTTAAAAGCTTTTGCATAGCAAAGGAAACCATAAACAAGACAAAAAGACAACGCTCCGAATGGGAGAAAATATTTGCAAATGAAGCAACTGACTAAGGATTAATCTCCAAAATATACAAGCAGCTCATGCAGCTCAATATCAAAAAAACAAACAACCCAATCCAAAAATGGGCAGAAGACCTAAATAGACATTTCTCCAAAGAAGATATACAGATTGCCAACAAACACATGAAAGAATGCTCAACATCATTAATAATTAGAGAAACACAAATCAAAACTACAATGAGATATCACCTCACATCGGTCAGAATGGCCATCATCAAAAAATCTACAAACAATAAATGCTGGAGAGGGTGTGGAGAAAAGGGAACCCTCTTGCACTGTTGGTGGGAATGTAAATTGATACAGCCACTATGGAGAACAGTATGGAGGTTCCTTAAAAAACTAAAAATACAACTACCATACGACCCAGCAATCCCACTACTGGGCATATACCCTGAGAAAACCATAATTCAAAAAGAGTCATGTACCACAATGTTCACTGAAGCTCTATTTACAATAGCCAGGACATGGAAGCAACCTAAGTGTCCATCAACAGATGAATGGATAAAGAAGATGTGGCACATATATACAATGGAATATTACTCAGCCATAAAAAGAAATGAAATTGAGTCATTTGCAGTGAGGTGGATGGACCTAGAGTCTGTCATACAGAGTGAAGTAAGAAAGAGAAAAACAAATACCATATGCTAACACATATATATGGAATCTAAAAAACAAACAAACAAAAATGGTCAAGAAGAACCTAGGGGCAAGATGGGAATAAAGACGCAGACCTACTAGAGAATGGACTTGAGGACACGGGGAGGGGGAAGGGTAAGCTGGGACAAAGTGAGAGAGTGGCACTGACATATATACACTACCAAATGTAAAATAGATAGCTAGTGGGAAGCAGCCGCAGAGCACAGGGAGATCAGCTCGGTGCTTTGTGACCACCTAGAGGGGTGGGATAGGGAGGGTGGGAGGGAGGGAGATGCAAGAGGGAAGAGATATGGGGATATATGTATATGTATAACTGATTCACTTTGTTATAAAGCAGAAACTAACACACCATTGTAAAGCAATTATACTTCAATAAAGATGTTTAAAAAAAAGTATATTTTTGAAATATATGTTCAAAATATAATGAAATATAATTTGAGGTAAGAAAAAAAAAAAAAAAAAGAATCCACCTGTCAATGCAGGGGACATGGGTTCGAGCCCTGGTCCAGGAAGATCCCATATGCCACAGAGCAACTAAGCCTGTGTTCCACAGCTACTAAGCCTGCACTCTAGAGCCCGCAAGCCACAACTACTGAGCCTGAGTGCCACAACTACTGAGCCCACGTGCCACAACTACTGAAGCCCGAGCGCCTAGAGCCCATGCTCCGCAACAAGAGAAGCCACCGCAGTGAGAAGCCCGCACACCGCAACGAAGAGCAGCCCTCACTTGCCACAACTAGAGAAAGCCCGCGTGCAGCAACGAAGACCCAACACAGCCAAAAATAAATTAAAAAGAAAAAAAAGTTTCTTGTACATAGTAAATATACACTGAATTGGACTCCTGACATTATATACCTACTTCTGCTCTATATTCCAATCTGTTGCTTATTACACCAAGCTAGGTTGCCTCCAGTACATCTGTCCACTGCTCAAAAAAGGCAACAAGAAAGCCAGAAAACTCTTCTAAATGAAATATACAAAGATTTTTCAATTTCTACAATGTTCAGTGTGATATTCAATATGAACTCCTCTCTCTAATTTAGTAATATTTCTTTAAAAGACTAATGATTTCATCAGGTTTATCAGTAGAATTTATTCCCTCATTTAATCTTTATACCAAATTGTTCATATTTAAATCCTCTCACAAATAAACACAATGTTCCAACTCAGCTGTTGGCGGCAGAATGTGTTCACAATGAGCAACCCCTACTATCCTGGCAAGAATTACAGGACTAGCTAATTACAGGACTAGTACAGTCTCTCATATCTGTTTTCACTGGGATAAGGAACAATATGGATATATCAAAAAGCAAATGGCCCAGAAAGACATCTTAGGATTTTTCCATAGATATGGAAGTCCCACTAAGTTGACTTAAATTGGGCTTTTCTCCACCATGTGCACAGTTTTTCTATGATAGTAAGAAAAATGCCAGAATATGAGGTTTTCATGAGAAATACGATAAAAAGGTCCCATTGTACAAGCTAGTCAAGACAAAAGTATTTTAAATAAGCTGGAGATTTATATGGGCCTGAAGTTTGACATAAAGAAGATAGAGATACACAAAATAGAAGACAGTCTCTCCCATAAAAGAGCCTGGGTTTTCTTTGGGGGAGAAAACATATGAAACATATGAAATAACTTCAGAATAATAATGAATATCATATCTTAATGCTGGTGATTCAAAATATTTCTCTCATCTCACTGCTACATCACAGATTAGAACCACTGCCCTAAATAACCCATACATTATTTGGTCCTTAAGACTGAGCCACAGAAACTGAAGGAAAGGAGGAGATTATTTTCATTTTTCATGAATTGTATTCCACTTCATGAATTGTATTCTCTTCTCCAGCTAATGATATGAACTTTAAAAAGAAAATGTACATTAGAGGAACAGCACAAATGCATTCACTTTATGCCTGCTAATCAATAATTAGTAATATCTTACAGAGACAGGTAAAACAGGACACTTCACACTTAGATGCCTACAGTTTAAGACAACAGTTAACCATACAAAAGATGTGACAATGCAAAGAATGAATTCTAAAATTTCTATTTTAAAAGGCAGAGTCTCATTTTATATTGCTGTAGATAACATTATTTCTCCTATTTTTTCCTAATTAATTAACTAAAAATATCTTATATCTTCCATTTCAGGCAAATAGAACACTAACGTACCCTGAAAAAAAACCTTATAAGTCACCTAAAAATGCTGGCTAAACTATGAAAACTATCTTGAGATAAATGAACATAAACTCACAATCAAAATCACAAAACAGGGGCGGGGAGTTGTTGGCGGGAAGTTTAGAACCGGTGCGCTGCGCTCATCCTGCTCTCTCCTGTTCCGCCTGCTTCCTCTTGTGCTCACATTCTGCCCTGCCATGCCCTGCTCTCAAGAGGCACAAGTCATCTCCCCCAGCAAACGGGCCCGGCCTGCGGAGGAGGGCGGCATGTGGCTCCGCTTTGTCCAGCTTCTGGAGCACGCCACCGCTCCGACCAGGGGGTCCGAGCGTGCCGCGGGCTATGACCTATACGGTGCCTATGATTACACAGTACCACCTATGGAGAAAGCCCTTGTGAAAACAGACATTCAGATAGCTCTTCCTTCTGGGTGCTATGGGAGAGTAGCTCTACGTTCTGGCTTGGCTGCAAAACACTTCATAGATGTAGGAGCTGGTGTCATAGATGAAGATTATAGAGGAAATGTTGGTGTTGTACTGTTTAATTTTGGCAAAGAAAAGTTTGAAGTCAAAAAGGGTGATCGAATTGCATAGCTCATTTGTGAACGGATATTTCACTCAGAAATAGAGGAAGTTCAAGTTTTAGATGACACTGAAAGGGGTTCAGGAGGTTTTGGTTCCACTGGAAATAATTAAAATTTATGCCAAGAACAGAAAATGACAAAATATACTTTTTCCTTGAAAATAAAGACTTTGCTTAAAGTGAAAAAAAAAAAATCACAAAACATAGGAAACAAGCCACTGTGATTAGGGTCAGCAAAAATAATAAACATGAAACTCATGCCCACAAAGACAGTGAAAATTAATAGCTGCAGAATAACATTTCAAGAAACAAGAAAGGATATAAAAATATGAATAAGGAACAAACTCCGTTCAATAAGCAGGCAGATTTGAAAAGGAACGTGATAGAATTTCTAGAAACTGGATATATAATTAAAATTAGAAACTTGGTAGACAGGTTACACAGCAGGATAGATGAACCTAAAGTGAAAATTCACAGTTTAAACTAGAAGAGAGATCTAAAGAATTACTCAGATACAAAATGGAGACATAAAAGAGATGAAGTTAAAAGACAAAGAGGAGGGGCTTCCCTAGTGGCGCAGTGGTTGAGAATCTGCCTGCTAATGCAGGGGACATGGGTTCGAGCCCTGGTCTGGGAAGATCCCACATGCCGCGGAGCAACTAGGCCCGTGAGCCACAACTACTGAGCTTGCGCGTCTGGAGCCTGTGCTCCGCAAGAAGAGAGCCCAGAATAGTGAGAGGCCCGCGCACCGCGATGAAGAGTGGCCCCCACTTGCCACAACTAGAGAAAGCCCTCGCACAGAAACAAAGACCCAACACAGTCAAAAATAAATTAATTAATTAATTAATTAAAAAAAAAAAAGACAGAGGAAAAAGTAAGAATGTTTAATAATCTAATTAGTGTTTAATCCAATTAGAGTTACAGAAGAAGAAAACAGAGACTCTAGACAAGAGGCGATATTTGAAGAAATAATGGCTAAGTTTTCAAGCTTGATGAAAACCAGATTCTCACATTCAGGGAGCCCAACAAATCACAAACAAGATAATAAAAAAAGAAAACCACCCTATATACAGTGTGGGGGAAACTGGAAAAACCAAAGGCAAAGAAAATATTTTAGAGGCCACAAGAGAGAAAAAACAGATACCTGATAAACAGACCGACAGCTGATTTCTCAACAGCAACAATAAAACTCAGAAGACAGAGGAATAATAACTATAAAAGAGCTAAAAGAATAACCACCAACCTGGAGTTGAAATACATAAAACAATCTTTAAAGTGTGAGAGCAAATAATGACATGATCAAACAAAAACTGATAGCATTAAGTACTGAGACCTTTTTTAAAAATATATATATACATTTATTTACTTAATTTATTTATGTATTTGGCTGCACCGTGTCTTAGTTGCAGATCTTCGTTGGGGCATGGGATTTTGTTAGCTGCAGCATGCGGGAAACTTAGTTGCGGCACGCAGGATCTTCAGTTGCGGCATGGAACTCTTAGCTGTGGCATGCAGGTGGGATCTAGTTCCCTGACCAGGGATCGAACTCAGGCCCCCTACGTTGGGAGCATGGAGCCTTAACCACTGGACCACTAGGGAAGTCCCCTAAGAAATCTTTAAGCGCACTTCTAAATTATGTACTTTAGTAAGAAGGGAATTTGGAAGAAAGGTCTATCTTGAGATGCAGGAATTCTAACAACAACAAAAAGATAAACATGAATAAATCTAAACAAACATCTATTTATAAAATGATAACAATGATGTCTACTTTGTAGAATTAAATTTTTTAAAAATAGAACTAAAATATCAGACAACAAACAATCACCCTTAAGGAAAATTTATCAGCATTTAAACATTCAGAAGTCCTTGTCATATAAGGAAACTGGGTAAATATATTGATTAACTTTGGGTTTTAGGTTAAATATGCATGTTAACATTTTTAGAATAACCAGTAAAAGAAATATATTGTGTATATATTCCAAAGAAGGACAAGAAAAAGAAAACAAGGAGGAGGAAGGGAGGAGGAAGGGAGGAGGAAGAGAGGAGAAGAACCATAAGAACAACAACAACAAGCAGAGAAAGTGTGACAATAAAAAACATAAAAGATGGTAGAAATAAACCTGCTATATCAGTAATAAAAGAAACTATAAATGGACTAACATCTATAATTAAAAAGACTGTCAATCTAGATTTTTTAATATTAAAATCCAACTATAGGGACTTCCCTGGTAGCCCAATGGTGGCTAAGACTCCACGCTCCCAATGCAGGGAGCCTGGGTTCGATCCCTGGTCAGGGAACTAGATCCCACATGCCGCAACTAAGAGTTCACATGCAGCAACTGAAGATCCCACATGCCGCAACTAAAGATCCCGCATGCCTCAACAAAGATCCTGCATGTGGCAACGAAGATCCCGCGTGCTTCAACTAACACCCAGTATAGCCAAATAAATAAATATTTTTTAAAAATCCAACTATATATGTTCTCAAAAGACATCTAAAATATAAGAAAAGAGATTGACAGTAAACGGATGAGTAAAGTTGTACCAGACAATACTAACCAATATTAATATCAAACAAGATAAACTTTTGCGCAAAAAGTATTACTAAAGTAAAGAGGGTCACTACATGATGAAAGGTTCAATTCACCAGGAAGACATAACAGTTCTAAACTTGTGTGTAACTAATAGCCAAATGCCAGAATATATAAAGCAAATACCAATAGAATTACATGAATAAATCAATAAATTCACTATCATAATAGAAGAAATTATAACTCATCTCTCAGTAATTGATAGATCAGACAAAAAAATCAGTACAGATACTAAAAATGTGAATGATATAATTAACAAGTTTTATTTTATAATCATATTTAGCAATGTACCCAACAACTAGGGCATACACATTCTGTTCAAGCACACATGAAATATTTTTGAGAACTGACTATACAATAGGCCATAAAGCAAGATTCAATAGATTTCAAAAACTGCATCATATACAGACCATATTTTCTGACCACTATTCAATTAAGTTAAAAACGAATAACAAAAAGTATAACTATGATAGAGAATAGTTTAATAGAGAAGCAAACAACTGATTAGGGAAAATTCTTCTTCACAGAAAAATTCAGCTATTAGATGCAGAAGTAATGACAGAATTAGACAGTCACCATTTTCAACAATTAATGAGATATGAATGTAGGCAATTATCATCAATGGCAGCTAAAACCATTAGGTGAAAGTCTAAATGATCAGGTTGACAATAACTGAAACTTTGGACCAAGCTTAACATTAAAAAAAAAAAAAAGACATTATTTGCCTCCTGCTGGAATGCAATATAAAATACAAAGCACCACCTATGAACTGTTCTTGACAAAGACTCAAACCTAAGTCAGATCAAGCCTCTAGATCTGCACTGCCCAATCGCGTAGTCACTAACTAGTCACCTGTGGCTACCGAGCACCTGAAATACGCCCACTCTGAATTGAGATATGCTGTAAGTGTAAATTACACAACAGATTTCAAAAAATAAGAAAGAATGTAAAATATAATTATTTATATTGAGTACATAAATGATAATATTTTTGATATCTTGGGTTGACTAAAATGTGTCAAAACTAATTTCACCTTTTTCTTTTTTAATGCAGGTATTAGAAAATTTTAAATTAATTATGTGGCTTGCATTTGTGTTTCATGTTATATTTCTACTGGACAGCATGTGCTGCTCCAGAACTACCTACCATTTTACAAAAAACATTTTACAGATTACTAACAAATGATCTGGTTTCTTCAACAAATAGGTGGCGAGAAAAAAATGGAGGGTCAGGAAATTGTTACAGATTATAAGAGATTTAAGAGACATATCAAAATAATGCAAAGTATAGATTGCTTTGAATAGTGCTTTGAAAACTGACTGAATGTTAGATGACACTAAAGAATTATTGTTAATCTCTCTAGGTGTGAAAATGGTATCGTAGTTAAGCTTTTTGAAAAGAGACCTTTGGGACCTCCCTGTTGGCACAGTGGTTAAGAATCCGCCTGCCAATGCAGGGGACACGGGTTCGATCCCTGCTCCAGGAAGATCCCACATGCCGCGGAGCAACTAAGCCCACATGCCACAACTACTGAGTCTGTGCTCTAGAGTCCGCGAGCCACAATTACTGAGCCCACGTGCCACAGTTGCTGAAGCCCGCGCACCTAAAGCCTGTGCTCTGCAACAAGAGAAGCCACCGCAATGAGAAGCCCACGCACCACAACGAAGAGTAGCCCCCGCTCGCCGCAACTAGAGAAAGCCCACGCGCAGAAACGAAGACCCAATGCAGCCATAAATAAATAAATTAAAAAGAGACCTTAGACCTTGGAGACACATACATACTTACAAACTTATGAAAGAAATGAAATTATGTCTGAGATAGGTTTTAAAATAATCCAGGGGAGAGGTTAGACAGAATTTGGAGGAAATGGAAAATAAGATTGACCAAATTGGCTGTTTTGGAGTTATTGTTCTATTTTCTTGACTTTGTGTATTTATTTTTAAATGTCCATAATAAAAAGATTTTTTGGTGTGTCTACCAGATTAGTAGTTGCCTGGGGCCAGGGGTGGGTACAGAGTGCCAGTGGGTACAAGGTTTCTTTTTGAGGTGATGAAAATGTTCTAAAATTAGATTGCGATGATGGCTGCACAACTGAAAATTTCCTTAAAAGCACTGAACTGTATACTGTACACTTAAAATGGGTGAATTTTATGGAATGTAAATTATACCTCAATAAAGCTGCTTTTTAAATTGACAGTATTCTCTCTCTCTCCAACACACACACCCCTAAAAATAAATCTAACAAAAGAGTATGAGATCTTTATAAAGAAAATTATAAAATTTGATTGAAAGACACTAAAGCCCTAAATAAATGGAGAAATATATTATCTTCATGAAAATTCTTTTCAAAATGACCCATAAATTCAAAGTAATTAAATATAAGTTCAATAACAATCCAGCAGGACTTCTCATAAGACTTGCAAGCTGATCCTAAGGTTTATATGGAAGAGCAAAGAACCATGAATAGCCAAAACATTCCTGAAGAACACTTCTGAAGCAGGTGACCCTACTAGATGTTAAGGCTTATTTTAAAACTACAGTAATTAAGCCAGAACAAAATTGGTGCATAGATAAACAAACACATTTAAAATAATAGAAAGCTCAGAAATAGGCCCATGAAAATGTGAAGACTTGATAAAGGTGGCATTACAGATCAGTGGGGACAGGACAGAATACACATACATAGGTGTATATACAAACACACACATACACATACCCCTAGGAGTAGAACTGCTGGATCAAAGGACATGTGCATCTTCAATTTTACCAGATAATACCAAAATATTTTCAAAAGTGACTGTATCGGGCTTCCCTGGTGGCACAGTGGTTGAGAATCTGCCTGCCAAGGCAGGGGACACGGGTTCGAGCCCTGGTCTGGGAAGATCCCACATGCCACGGAGCAACTGGGCCCGTGAGCCACAACTACTGAGCCTGCGCGTCTGGAGCCTGTGCTCCGCAACAAGAGAGGCCGTGATAGTGAGAGGCCCGCGCACCGCGATGAAGAGTGGCCCCCGCTCGCCACAACTAGAGAAAGCCCTCACACAGAAACGAAGACCCAACACAGCCAAAAATAAATAAATAAATAAATAAATAAATAAAAACAAGAAATCTCTTTATTTAAAAAAAAAAAAAAAAAAGTGACTGTACCAGTTAACATTCCCACCAGCAACATATAAGCCTTCTTGCTCCTCTACATCTTTGTCAATACTTGGGATGATCCAACTCTAATTTCTACAAATCTGGTAAGTGTAAAAATTCTGTTTCACTGAATTTACCACTTGCATTTCTCTGATCTCTAATGAGGGTGAGCATCTTTTTAGTATTTCTTGGCTACTCTTGTTTCCTCTTTGTGATGTGCCTGTTCCTGTAATTTGTCTATTTATCTACAGAGTTGTCTTTCCTTATTGATTTGTGGGAGTTCTTTCCTTTATCAGTTATATGTGTTACAACTATCTTCTCCGAGTTTACATCTTGTCTCTGCATATTTTTATATTCTTTTTTAAAACTGGGATATAATTCACATATTATAAAACGTACTCATTTAAAGTATTCAAAATTCAATGTTTTAGTATATTCACAGAGTTCTGCAAACATCACCACTATCTAATTTCAGAACATTTTCTCACCTTAACAGCATTAACCAAAAAGCCCATTTTTACTTTATATATCAACCACTACTTAAATATTCCTTACATTTAAAATTGAGCAACAGGACTTCCCTGGTGGCGCAGTGGTTAAGAATCCTCCTGCCAATGCAGGGGACATGGGTTCGATCCCTGGTCCGGGAAGATCCCATATGCCACGGAGCAACTAAGCCCGTGTGCCACAACTACTGAGCCTGCACTCTAGAGCCCGCAAGCCACAACTACTGAGCCCGTGTGCCACAACTACTGAAGCCCATGCGCCTAGAGCCCACGCTCCACAACAAGAGAAGCCACCACAATACGAAGTCCGTGCACTGCAACGAAGAGTAGCCCGCGCTCGCCGCAACTAGAGAAAGCCCACGCACAGCAACAAAGACCCAACGCAGCCAAGAATAAATAAATAAATAAATTTTTAAAAAACTGAGCAACAAAATATTATATTTGGTTCAACTCAAGATGTTTATTTATTGAGTGACTACTACATGTAAGGCACTCAAAAATATATAACAATATACAAGATATAGTTCTGACATTCCAGGATTACAGAAGGATCCTAACAATCAAGTATGATCACTAAGACATTTTCTTTATTATAGAAAACATCAAACATATACAAAAGTAGAGAGAATAACATAGTAAACTCAAATATCTAAGTTCGAGTATTATCAACATAAAACATTTTCTAACACTGCATTAGGAGCTACTAGCATTCACTGTGAGATTTGAAGAACTCCACTGAAAACTTTTTTTTTATGTATTAATTAACTTATTTATTTTTAATTTTTAATTTTTTGGCCATGTGGCACGTGGGATCTTAGTTCCCAGACCAGGGCTCGAACCTGCAACCCCTGCAGTAGAAGCATGGGGTCTCAACCACTGGACCACCAGGGAAGTCCCAAAAAGTTTTTTTTTTTTTTTTTAATGCAACCATGACAAGGTACAAAGCAGAAAACATGGAATAATATGATTAGACTATCCTGCAGTGGCTACTTTCATATTCCTTCTACCTCATCCCTGTCTCTCAATTCTACATTACAAATCACCAAAGACCTAGTCTGACAAATGCTAAGCCCTCCTTGGAGGGAGGGGAAAATGGAGGAAATTGAATTAGCAAAGGCAGAACTGTCATTAACACACAGAGGAAGAGCAGAAAGCTAAAAACTCTCACACACCGACTTTTCTCCCATCATATTTTTTTACCATTTATTAGTTAGAAAAGGGATCTAATTACTCTTTCAACTAAATCCCTATACTGTCAACTAACTGTTCCCATCTTAGCCTCTTTTCTACATAGTTTACATTTCTGATCCTATTAATTTTCTCAGCAAAATGATAGTAATAAAGAACATGGATTTTGGAGTCGATTGGTATGAATCCCAATTCTGACGCTACAAGCTGCATGACCTTAGCAAGTTATTTTAATTCCTGAAGCCTGTTTGCTGCAAAACTGAAATACTTCTTAGTTTCAGAAGGCTGTTAAAGAAGTTAAACGAGACAGAGTATATATAGCACTTGATATATAGTAAGTCTTACCAATTTATTTTTCCTCTAATGTCCTATCAGGTGGCACGTTCCTTGACCAATTTATATAAAAATTCCCCCTGCTTGGTATGAACAATTCATCTTGCTCTAACCATGCATACATATACAAATGACAAAAGCATCATCTTTGAATCATTAAGATCATCACTAGAATTATCTTTACATTTTTTACATTTTCTATGTTTTATTAACATGAAGCACATAAACAAAACTGAAAACCATTAATTGAGCTAATTTAAAAAATTAACACAGCAACTCTCTTATGTTTAGTTTATTACTAATAAAGTATGGTATATTTTAAATCTTTAATAATAAGAAGAACTTGCCATATGCCAGGCATTGTGCTAGGTGCTTTGCATATAATTTGATCACTTGATGCTCACAATAATCCTATCACTATTTCATAGATGAAGAAACTGAGGCTTAAAGAAGTTAGCTAACTGGTCCAATGCTAACTTGGCAGAGCTGGCCTAGGTCTGACATTAGGCTCTTGTTCATGATTATTCATGATTATTCCATTAAAATGGCTCATCACTATCTAATATTTCCTCCTGGTGGCTATGGAAACACAAGGGAAACTCTGAACAGACTAACAGCTTTAAAACTAGACACACACAACGTCTTAAACAAACAAACAAAAAAGACAAACCAAAGCAAAAGAATTTCTCTAGTGCTATGGAACTAGTACCTGAGATCCCCTAGACATACCAGAATCTGACTTAACATTATAATGTAAGATTTGAAAAGTTAGCCCATATTTTTCTGGCTTTCTCAAAGATAGAAAAATGCCTTGGGCACTGTAGAAGGGAAGACACCCCTGGTTTTCCTATTTTCCTTGTTAAAAATTTATTAGAGCTCCAGGGATAGAGTAGAACTGAGTCCTATCTATTACACAGCTTAATAAATGTTTTATACCATTTGACATCATAGAGTATCACTAGATTAAATGCATCTTTCTTACAGAAATGGCATTCTTCTTACCTAGATGACTCCTTGCTGAGATTTACTCATGGTTAGTGAATAATATTTCTAAACTCCAAAACTTAACACATGAACTGCTGCTGTCAAAAATTATTACATTTAGTACTTAGGGGTTTGAAACAAAAAACCATATGAAAAAATGGTCTTGATTTAAAAAGTTTTTTTTTTTTTTACTGAAAACGTGTCCTATGTGTTTTAAATTCTACCTTTTTCTTATGTAAATAATAATTAGTGAGGACTAACTTTCCAAAGGGGAGAATAATTTTACATTTTTGTATAGCATTTTCTTTACATACGTGCTAGAAAAGAGGACTTAACACTAATACTGGTAAATATTTTGTTCATATTACACATAATTATTATTTCCCTTCATGAAACCACAATTTTGGATCCTGTTGACTCTTCCATAGATGGGAGGACAAGCCAGTATGAAATAAGATAATGAATACGGAAGAAAATGTAATAGTATAAGTACTGAGTATCTGAACTCAACTCATTCATTGAAAATCAAAATCAATACATTAAAAATTAATTATCAATTCTCATCCTAAGCTATAAAACGACTCTTCCTTCATACCTATGCTGTTGCCTTTGCAGAGTCCAAAACATACACATTACACAGAAAGTCAGGTACTTTCTGTGTACCTGACAGAATATAGAAGAGAATATAATGTTGAAAAAAAAATGAATCCTTGGGACTTCCCTGGTGGTGCAGTGGTTAAGAATCCGCCTGCCAATGCAGGGAACATGGGTTCGATCCCTGGTCTGGGAAGATCCCACATGTTGCGGAGCAACTAAGTCCGTGCACCACAACTACTGAGCCTGCGCTCTAGAGCCTGTGAGCCACAACTACTGAGCCCGAGTGCCACAACTACTGAAGCCTGCATGCCTAGAGCCCATCTGCAACAAGAGAAGCCACCACAATGAGAAGCCCGCGCACCGCAACGAAGAGTAGTCCCCACTAGCCTCAAGTAGAGAAAAGCCCACGCACAGCAACAAAGACCCAACACAGCCAAAAATAAATTAATTATTTTTTTTAAAAAAAGAATCCTTTTCTAACGCTTATTTAGTTTCATAAGTCTAAAACACCATAATCTGTGTCATACTTCTTTAGTGAATGGGATCATATGAGCCATACCTCTTGTTTAACAAGTTGAACTTGTTTTTATAAAAAGACTACATCAAAATCAATATATTAATATGTATGAGAACAGTCTGAGCCTCACCCTAAAAAGTTACTAGAACTTCTCTGGATCCATATTTTAATAAATCATATACCTTTAGGTTACCTGTTCTTACAGGTGCAATGATTTTACATAGACGCAAGGATAGCCTATTTGCTTTCTTTATATTAAAAGAAAAAAATATTTCCAGATCCTTAACGATCAGAAAATGAGAGTAGTTTGTTTTCTGATACCTATAACACTACTAGTATGTTAATTTTCCTCCCACTCAGGGCTATTTTGGTGAAGTCACATATTACCACAGAATATCTGGAATAAAATTATATCAGTACATACAAGTGCATCTATGTATTTATATGAGGATAATGGCACCATTTGAGAGCAACAGCAAAAAGATTCTGTAACAGGGTACATTTTAAATAATATTTTCTCAAACAATTTGAGTATCAAAGAACTATTATACCTGATCATAATATTTAGAAACTGTAAAAAGTAGATGGCCTATCTTTAAAAGTTCAATCAAATTTATTATAATAATGAAACAGGTGGATCACAACATGTGAAGTCAAAACTATTTTTATGCACTTGAAATGCCATCTTCCTTCTCTTACTACTTCCATGTCTTCCAAAGATATATAAAATATTGATAAACTATATGGATAATTCACTAAAATCTGGCTAACTGAGAATTAAACCTAGTCTGAGAGGTGCTTCCCTGGTGGCGCAGTGGTTAAGAATCTGCCTGCCAATGCAGGGGACACGGGTTCGAGCTCTGGTCCCGGGAAGATCCCACATGCTGCAGAGCAACTAAGCCCGTGTGCCACAACTACTGAGCCTGCGCTTTAGAGCCCACAAGCCAAAACTACTGAAGCCCACGCACCTAGAACCTGTGCTCTGAAGCAAGAGAAGCCACCGCAATGAGAAGCCCGCACACCACAACAAAGAGTAGCCCCTGCTCGCCGCAACTAGAGAAAGCCCACGTGCAGCAACAAAGACCCAACACAGCCAAAAATAAATTAATTAATTAATTTAAAAAAAAATCTAGTCTGAGAGAAATGTTTTCGTAGGAATAAGAAAATAAAACAGGAAGTCAGAGGGCATATCCTCAGTCACTGGTGGGCTAATAGCAAAAGGTATAAAACCTAATTAGTATCTCAAAAAGAGAAAACAGGGATGAGGCAGAAATACATTTGAAGAAATAATGACCAAAAATTTCCTAAATTTTGGAAAGACATAAATTTTCAAATTCAAAAGCTTAGTGAACCCCAAATAGGAGAAATACATAGATAACCATATCAAGGCACATCACAGTCAACCTGAAGAAAATCAAATATGATGAGAAACTCTTAAAACCTGCCAGAAAAAAATCACACAATTTAGCTGACTGAGAAGACAATGAAATGCCATCCTTAAAGTAATATAAGAAAAAAAACAAAAACCCTGCTAACCCATAATTAATCTCCAGTGACAATATCTTTCAATAATGACAAAAGAACTAGAAAATGATTAGATAAATGAAAACTGAGAGAATTTGTTTCTGCAGCACTATAAGAAATGCTAGGGCTTCCGTGGTGGCGCAGTGGTTAAGAATCCACCTGCCAAAGTAGGGGACACGGGTTCAAGCCCTGGTCTGGGAAGATCCCACATGCCACGGAGCAACTAAGCCCATGCGCCACAACTACTGAGCCTGCGCTCTAGAGCCCGCAAGCCACAACTACTGAGCCCACGTGTCACAACTACTGAAGCCCGTGCGCCTAGAGCCCACACTCCGCAACAAGACAAGCCACTGCAATGAGAAGCCCGTGCACTGCAAAGAGGAATAGCCCCTGCTCGCCACAACTAGAGAAAGCCTGCGTGCAGCAATGAAGACCCAATGCAGCCAAAAGTAAATAAATTAAATTAAATTAATTTAAAAAAACATAAAAGAAATGCTAAAGGCAGTTCTTTGGACTAAAGGAAGAAGAAAATTTGGAACTTCAGGACTGAAAATGGTAACTATCTTTGTAAAGAAGAGACAGATTTCTCTTGGTTTCTTTAATTACAGATGACTGATGAAACCATATTTTAACAATTATTATGGAGTTCATACTATATGTGTATAATACATAGAACAACTATCATAAAGGATGATGAGTAGGGGTAAATGGACCTATACAATTGCTATGTTTTTGTATTTAACACAGAGTGATACAATATTAGCCTTAAATAAATTATAAAGAGTTAAAGATACACTTTGTAATCCATGGATCAAATACTAAGTAAGTAATGCAAAGAGATACAGATTTAAAAGCCAAAAGATAAATTAAAATGGAATGCTAAAAATAAATATTCAGTTAATGCAAATGAAGGCAGAAAAGAAGGAACAGAGGAACAATAGCAGAGGAAACACAAAGAAAAAAAAATGTAAAATAGAAGACCTAGGGAATTCCCTGGTGGTACAGTGGTTAGGACTCTGCACTTTCACTGCCGAGGGCCCAGGTTCAATCCCTGGTCGGGGAACTAAGATCCTGCAAGACATGCGGCGTGGCCAAAAAAATAAAATAAAATAAAAGTTTTAAAACAAAGAAGACAATGACCTAAACCCAGACATGTAAATAATTAAAGTATACGTAAATTGACTAAATACTTCAAATAAAAAGGCAAACAATACCAGAATAGATGTTTAAAAAGCAGGAGATAACTATATGCTGTCTGTAGGAGATGCAGATAGATACAGATAAATGGATGGAAAAAAATATGATGCATAAAAAGACTACAGTGGCTATATTAACATCAGATAAAATAGTCTTCAAGAGAGAATATTACCAGAGACAAAAAGGGAAGGATATCTCATAAAGATAAATCCATCAATTCATAAGAAGCAAACAAAAATCATAAATGCATATGTATCTAATAACAGAGCTTCAAAATACATGAAGCAAATTGACAGACTTAAAAGGAGAAATGGAAAAAATCACAATCACAGTTGGAGATTTTAACACCCTTTTCTCACTTAACAACTAGATCAAAAATACTAATAAAAACATATAAGATCTGAAAAACACTATCAACCACCTTGACCTGACATTTATAGAACATTACCTCCAACAATATGTACAAAATACATATTCTTTTCAAGTGTACATAGCATGTTCCCCAAGATATACCATATACTATGACATAAAATAAGTTTTAATAAAAATACAGTTGAGGGACTTCCCTGGTGGTGCAGTAGTTAAGAGTCCGCCTTCCAATGCAGGGGATGTGGGTTTGATCCCTGGTTGGGGAACTAAAATCCCACATGCCACGGGGCAACTAAGCCCACGTGCTCTAGAGCCCATGCGCCACAACTACTGAGCCCATGTACCACAACTAGAGAGCCCACACGCCACAACAAAAGATCCCATGTGCTGCAGCTAAGACCCGATGCAGCCAAATAAATAAAGAAATATTTTTTAAAAAATACAGTTGACCCTTGAACAACACAGGTTTGAACTGTGCAGGTCCACTTATACGCAGATTTTTTTCAATAAACACATACTACCATAATACACAATCCATAGCTGCTTGAATCCACAAATGCGGAACTACAGATACAGAAGGCCAACTGTAAGTTATACGCAGATTTTCAACTGGGCGGAGGAAGTGGGGGGGTTAGGAGGGGTGGTCAGCGCACTTACCCTCCCTATGGTTCAAGTGTCAACTGTAAAAGAACTGAAATCATACAGAGTACGTTCTTTGACCATAATGCAATTAAATTAGAAATCAAGGGACTTCCCTGGTGGTGCAGTGGTTAAGAATCTGCCTGCCAACGCAGGGGACACAAGTTCGATCCTTGGTCCGGGAGGATCCCACATGCTGCAGAGCAACTAAGCCTGTGTGCCACAGCTACTGAGCCTGCGCTCTAGAGCCCGTGAGCCACAACTACTGAGCCCACGTGCCATAACTACTGAAGCCTGCACACAGCAACAAAGACCCAAAGACCCAAAAATAAAATAAATAAAATAAATAAATTTATTTTAAAAAAAAGAAATCAAAAAGATAGCTAAGAAAAACTTGTTAACTATTTGGAAACTAAACAACATGCTTCTAAATAACCCACAGGTCATCAAAAATTATAAACTAAAAAATTATAAACTGAACTGTAATGAAAATAAAACATATCAAAATTTGTGGGATGCAGCTAAAGCAGTATTTAGAAGGCAATTTATAGCTTTAAATGCCTACAATAGAAAACAAGAAAATAAATGACTGAAAGGTTCAACTTTTAAAATCTAGAAAAAGAAAAGCAGAGTAAACCCAGAATAAATCAAAGGAAATAATACAGACCTGCAATCAATGAAGTAGAAATCAGACAAATAATAGAGAAAATAATAAAGCCAAAAGTTGGTTCTTTGAAAAGATCAATAAAATGGATAACAATCAACAAAATTCATAACATCCTAGCTAGACTAGTGAAAAAAATAAATAGAACACCAGCTTGAGAAATGAAAGAGAATATCACCCTATATCCTACAGACATTAAAAGGATAATAAAGGAACATTATAAACAATTTTATGCCAATAAATTTGACAACTTAGGTGAAATAAATTCCTTGAAAAACACCACTTATCAAAACTTACATAAGATGACACAGAAAATCTGAAAACACCTATATCTATTAAAGAAACAGAATTTATCAAAAACCTGTCCAAAAAGGAAACTCCAAGCCAAGATGGTTTTACTGGTGAATTCTATCAAACACTTAAAAAAAGAACATCAATGTTATAAAACTCCTTCAGAAAACTGGAAGAGAATATTTTTCAACATTTCATGAGGTCAACAAAACCCACTAATAAACCCAGAGAAATTACAAAAAGAAAAAGGAAGAGGGCTTCCCTGGTGGCGCAGTGGTTAAGAATCCACCCGCCAACGCAGGGGACATGTGTCCAGGCCCTGGTCCGGGAAGATCCCACATGCCACAGAGAAACTAAGCCCGTGCGCCACAACTACTGAGCCTGTGCTCTAGAGCCCGCGTGCCACAACTGCTGAAGCCCGCGCGCCCAGAGCCCGTGCTCCGCAATAAGAGAAGCCACTGCAATGAGAAGCCCGCGCACCACAACAAAGAGTAGCTCCCGCTAGCCGCAACCAGAGAAAGCCCATGCGCAGCAACGAAGACGCAACGCGGCCAAAAATAAAAATAAATAAAATAAATAAATTTCTAAAAAGCAAAAAAGAAAAAGGAGGAGAAGGAGGAGGTAGGGTGCGGGGAGAGAGGGAGATTAAGACTGAGATAGGGAGGGAGCGGAAAAGAAGGGAAAAATAAAAAATTACAGGCTGAGGTCCTTAATGAAGATGTAAATATCTAAAGCAAAATATTAGTAAGTTGATTCTAGCAATACATAAAAAGGACAATATATCATGACTAAGGGAGGTTTATCCCCAGAATGCAAGATTGGTTTAACATTTTTAAAAAAGAAGGTAATTCACTGTATTAACAGAATAAAGGACAAAAAACATACAATCATTTAAATAGGTGCAGAAAAAACATTTGACAAAATTTGATATCCATCCATGAAAAAAACTTTCAGAAAATCAGAAACAGAATGGAACTTTTCCAATCTCACAAAGGACAAGTAAAATATCTACAGCTAACATCACACTTAATGGTGACAGATTTACAGTTTCCCCCTAAGATCAAGGACAAAGCAAGTATGTTCACTCTTACCACTTTTATTCAATGTTGTACTGGTGGTTTTAGACAGTGTAATAAGACAAGGGGGAAAAAAAGCACAAGGATTGGAATGGAAGAAGTAAAACTGTACCTGCTCACAAATGACATAATTCGGGTACATAGAAAATCCTAAAGAATATATAAAACAATTACTAAACCTAATAGTTGTATGTTACAGGATACAAGGTCAACATGCAAAAATCAGTTGTAAGATACATATTTTAAAAAATCAGTTGTATTTTTAGATACTAGTAGTACATAATTGGGAAAATAGTATTTTTTTAATTGTATTTACAATCATTTCAAAAAACAAATCAGTTAAGAATAAATTAACAGAAGTCATGCAAGACCTCTACACTGAAAACTAAATATATAGATATATATATAATGTTCATGGGTTGGAAGACTCACCATTAGTAAGATTTCTATTCTTCCTAAATTGATCTGTGTATATTAAATGCAATCCCATGCATATCCCTACCAGGAATACTGCAGAAATAGACAGCTTGATTCTAAAATTCATATGGAAATGCAAAAGACCTAAAAAATCCAAAGCAATCTTGAGAAAGAAAAACAAAGTTGGAAGACTTACATTACCTGATTTCAAGACTTAGTATGAAATTACAGTAATCAAGTCAGCATGATCCTGGCATATAAAAAGACAAACAGATCACAAAACAGAGAAAAATGAAAAAAAAAACCTTATTTGTCTAATCAACTGATTTTCAAGAAAAGCAACAAAGCAATCCGATGGGAAATGGAAAATCTTTTCAACAATCATGTCAGAACAACTGAATATCCATATGAAAAAAAGTGAACCTCAATCTCTACCTCACACTGAACACAATAATTAACCTGTAATGGATCAGAGACCTAAACATAAGGCTAAAAGCGGTATCTTTGCAACTTTGGGATAGGCAAAGATTTCTTAGAGCAAGAAAGCAGTAACAATAAAAGAAAAAACTGATATCAAATTTTAAAAATTCTGCTCTCTCAAGACACCATTTTAAAAAAAGGATAGATAGGGAATTCCCTGGCGGTCCAGTGGTTAGGACTCTGTGCTTTCACTCCCAAGGGCCCACGTTCAATCCCTGGTTGGGGAACTAAGATCCCACAAGCCGCATGGCGCAGCTAATAAAAAAAGAAGGAAAAAAAAAAAAAGGATAGACAATTCACCCAACAGAAGAAAATATTCGCAAACGACGACTGTTATCCACGGGCTTCCCTGGTGGTGCAGTGGTTACAAATCTGCCTGCCGGTGCGGGGGACACAGGTTTGAGCCCTGGTTCAGGAAGGGGACACGGGTTCAAGCCCTGGTCCAGGAAGATCCCACATGCCGCACAGCAACTGGGCCCGTGTGCCACAACTGCTGAGCCTGCACTCTGGAGCCCGTAAGCCACAACTATTGAAGCCCACAAGCCTAGAGCCCGTGTTCTGCAATGGGAGAGGCCACCGCAATGAGAAGCCCGTGCACTGCAATGAAGAGTAGCCCCCACTCGCTGCAACTAGGGAAGCCCCGCACTCAGCAACGAAGACCCAATGCAGCCAAAAATAAATCAATCAATCAATTAATTAATTAAATTAAAAAAGACTGTTATCCAACTCAGTAACAAGAAAGACAAACAACTCAACTTAAAAATAGGCAAAATTGGGACTTCCCTGGTGGCGCAGTGGTTAAGAATCCGCCTACCAATGCAGGGGACACGGGTTCGATTCCTGGTCCGGGAAGATCCCACATGCCGCAGAGCAACTAAGCCCATGCGCCACAACTCCTGAGCCTGCGCTCTACAGCCCGTGAGCCACAACTACTGAGCCTGCACACCACAACTACTGAAGCCTGTGCACCTAGAGCCTGTGCTCCGCAACAAGAGAAGCCACCGCAATGAGAAGCCCGCGCACCGCAAGGAAGAGTAGCCCCCGCTCACCTCAACTAAAGAAAGCCCATGCGCAGCAACGAAGACCCAACGCAGCCAAAGATAAATAAACAAATTAATTTTTTTAAAAAGGTAGTAAACTTCATGTAAAGTAAAAAAAAAAATCTCAGGGAAGAGAGATATACTTAAATTGGAATCTTCCAGGAACTTTTCAGAGAGGAAGTAGACTTAAAATAGCTCCCAAAAGATATATATAAGCAGAAAGGAGAGGAAAGGCTAATCAAGGGAAGGGGAAAGACACATGCAAAGAAAGACACAAAGGTGGGAATAAGAATGGTGTGTGAGGAAGAAGCAATGTTAAGTAAAACCTGAGTAAAGAATTACTTCCTGGACCATACTAAAATGAAATTAGGCAGACAGTTCATGTGGGGAATAATAGAAAATAAAATAGGTAAGGGTTATAGAGGATATGATAGAATAACAGACTTCATCTGAGCCTTAGTTTTCTTCCAGTAAGTAGGCCCACTTCTGTGCTCTTTGGCATCAGTCCCTCTCATCATCTGCCTAACCTCATCTATGTATGTGATGTGCCCCATCATGATTAAGTTCCCAAAGTTGTTCAAAGGCCTAGTGCTCAGCCATAATCTTTGGAAGGAAAATAATGCCCCAATCACCTGAGTCCTGGGTGTAGGGTATTTAGTCAGTCCAGAAAACCTGGAATTTTGTGCTTGAATAGAATGAAGCATTGCTATACAAGATGGACAAGGAGGAATGTTTTTCTGCTAATGAAGTAAATTTAACCTTTTTGTAGTTATAGACTTCTTTGAGAATCTAGTAAAAGTTCTTCACCGTTACTTCAGCAGGTATTAAGCATATATGCCATGTACTGGGGATACAGTTAAGAACAGGACAGATATAGTCTCTGCCTTCATGAAATGTATAGTTGAGCAGGAAAGACAAAACATTATTAAACAATTATAGGTTGGCTTCTCTGATCATCTAAATTAGGTTTTCCCTTTATTCCTGTTCATGTCCACCCCTAAATTTAGCTGCTTTAAACAATTCATTCTCTCTCAAGAGTGTGTGGGTGGACAAGGCTTAGCTGTGTAGTTCTCACCTGATCTTCTCACAAGTGGTTGTAGTCAGATGGTCCTGGAGAATGAAGTCATCTAAAGGCTCAACTGGACTAGCTGTCCAAGAGGGCTCTCTCACATGGCAAGTTGATGTTATCAAAGCTCAGCTAGGACTGAGTGCCTACACAAACCCTCTCCATGTGGCTTCAGTTTCTCACAATATAGTGGCTGGGTTTTGAGAGGGATCATTCCAAGAGAAAACATTCTAAGAGACCCAAGTAGAAACTGCAAGGCTTCTTAAGACTTGGTCTCAAAAGTTCCAAAACATCACTTCTGCCACATTGTTTTGGTCAAGGAACTGAGGCCAGTTCAGACTCAAGGTGAGGAGAACTAGACTCTACTTCTTGACATGAAAAACAGTATGCATGGATATAAAGGGAAGGAATTGATGGTGTCTACCAGACTACCCTAATTGGCCATTTGTTTAGCATTTGCCTTTCCCACCAGATCATAAAGGCAGAAACCATATCTGCCTTTTTCAATGACATGTACATCACCGTGTCTGTCACATAGTTGAGTCCTCAATAAATGTTTGCTGAATTAATTCATTTATTCAATAACAATTTCACAAGTACACAAGAACTGCCACACATTGTGCTAGAGTGAAAATTCCGTAGTGCCTGCCCTCAAGAACTTTACTTTCTGGTGGGGAAGATAAAAACAAACAAAACTCTGAAACTGGGACTTCCCTGGCGGTCCAGTGGTTAAAGACTCCATGCGTCCAATGCAGGCGGTGTGGGTTTGATCCCTGGTCGGGGAACTAAGATCCCACATGTTGCATGGTGCAGCCAAAAAATAAAAAAATTTTTTTAAAAAAGGGAAAAACTTAAAAAAAACAAAACAAAACTGTGAAGCTGGATCATTATCTTATACCATACATAGAAATTAACTCAAAATGGATTAAGACTTGAACATAAGACCTGAAACCATAAAACTCCTAGAAGAAAACATAGGCAGTAAGTTCCTTGGCATTGGTCGTGGCAATGATTTTTTGGATTTGATACCAAAAGCAAAGGCAACAAAAGCAAAAATAAACAAGTGGCACTACATCAAACTAAAAATCTTCTGCACAGCAACAAAATGAAAAGGCAAACTACTGAATGGGAGAAAATATTTTCAAATCACATATCTGACAAGGTGTTCATATTCCAAAACATACAACTCAATAGCAAAAAAACCAATGTGATTTTTAAAATGGGTAGAGAATCTTAACATACATCTTTCCAAAGAAGACATACAGATGGTCAACAGGTACGTGAAAAAATGCTCAACATCACTAATCATCAGGGAAATGCAAATCAAAACCACAATGAGATATCATACTTGTTAGAATGGCTATTATCTAAAAGACAATAAATAACAAGTGTTGGCAAGGATGTGAAGAAAAAGGAACTCTTGTGCACTGTTGGTGGGAGTGTAAATTGGTATAGCCACTATGGAAAACAGCATGGAGATTCCTCAAAAAAATAAAAATGGAACTTCCATAAATGAAAACACTAACTCAAAAAGATATCTGCACCCTCATGTTCACTGCAGCATGATTTACAATAGCCAAGACATGATAGTAACCTAAGTGTTCATCAATGGATGAATGGATAAAGAAAATGTAGTGTGTATATATATATATATATATATATATATATATATAATGGAGTGCTATTCAGCCATAAAAAAGAAGGAATATTGCCATTTGCAACAATACTAATGGACCTTGAGGGCATTATGTTACGTGAAATAAGTCAGACAAAGACAAATATCATATGATCTCACTTTTACGTGGAATCTAAAAAAAAATTAAAAACCGAACTCTCATAAAAGATTTGGTGGGGGCTTCCCTGGTGGCGCAGTGGTTGAGAATCTGCCTGCCAATGCAGGGGAAACGGGTTCGAGCCCTGGTCTAGCACGATCCCACATGCCGCGGAGAAACTAGGCCCGTGAGCCACAACTACTGAGCCTGCGCGTCTGGAGCCTGTGCTCCGCAACAAGAGAGGCCGCGATAGTGAGAGGCCCGCGCACCGCGATGAAGAGTGGCCCCCGCTTGCCGCAACTGGAGAAAGCCCTCACACAGAAACGAAGACCCAACACAGCCAAAAATAAATAAATACATAAAAATTAAAAAATAAAAAAAAAAAGATTTGGTGGTTGCCAGAGGCTGGGGCTGAGGGTGGAAGAAGTGGGTGAAAGGAGTCAAAGGTACAAACTTCCAGTGATAAAATAAAGTCGGGGGGATGTAATGTACAGCATGGTGACTGTACTAGTACCATACTGTATATTTCAAAGTTGTTAAGAGAGTAGATCTTAAAAGTTCTCATTGCAAGAAAAAAAACAATTGTAATTATGTATGGTGATGAATGTTAACCAGACTTACTGTCATCATTTTTCAATATATACAAACATTGAATTACACTGTCCATCTGAAACTGTTATATGTCAATTATATCTGGAAAAAAAAAACTAGCTATTTCAAAATAGTGAGATATATACTGTACTGAACATGGGTGAGATGTCTAACCCAATCTTGAGGGGGCGGGGGTGATGGTGCCAGTGGTAAGGGAAGAGATCTTAATGATATCTAACTGAAGCCTGAGAAATTAGATTACTTGATAAATTGAGAGCATGGAGTTAGATAAAAATCAAATGCTTGGTGAATGTCTGAAATAGGCAACAGGGTTCTTGTGTATCACATCAGGAGAAGGCAATAGGCTAGGATCACAAGTACCATGCAAAAGATCACATCTAGAAGTTATCTAAGTAGAAAAAATGAGAATAAGATGCCTTTTGTTCAGACAGCAGGTAGATGTCAAGTTAACAAGAAAAGCACTACTGGATCATCGCTCTTCTGATAAAACATCCTACACATTGAGACAGAGAGGTTAGCTAGTGAATTTTGCAGAGTTCCTGGGATTACCTCAGAGAGAGACATGATGAAAGCAGTGTAAATTTAACCTACTACCAGAGAGAAGGATGTAAGCAGGAAAACAACTAAAAGGCATAAAAATGAAGACCTGAACTAAGGTGGTTGCAATAAGAATAGAGACTCTGAGACATTTCCAAAAAATGACAGAATGAAAGTGGGGAATAACTTAATAGAAGTGGGGATGGAAAAGAATGAGATGACTGAGTCTTTAGAAATTCTAAAGAGGTGCTATTTGGTGAGGAAAGAGGCAGAATCTTGATTTGGATGTACTAAAAAGAAAAGTGACTATGCTTCCTATGTTCTCTTAGAAATATGGGCTTGAGCTCCAGTGAGAGTGAAAGGCTCAAGGTGTAGAAGTCTATCATCATAGAAGATAGAAAAGGTCATCTAATTGTTTTTACTAGGCCATCGTTCATGTTAAGTTTGATAGCCTGTTTTGTGATCTGTCATCATGAAAATTCTCAATCTTGAGGATATGAAAATAATACACCTGAAGCATCTGCCACGTCATTATTAGGATTAATTCATTTGATCTGGCTGGTTAGGTGAGCTCTGAGTCATTGGCCAAAAGTAAATTTACCAAAAATCATTTTATCTAAAGGCCAATTCACTGAATTCACCTTAAGTCTTGAGTTGATAGGATTTGTCTTCATAATAGCATTTAAAGGAACATTCAATTTGTTTGCCCTAAATCCCCGCTAATGTCACCAGAGACTGAGAGGCAGAGAAAGGAAGAGGACTAGGCCTAAAGTCTCCAAATTCTCCACTGATAAAGAATATATTCATTGCAATTATATTCCTGAATATGAAAAGTTTTTCTCTGTCCACCTCCTTAACAGCAGCAAGGAATTAGAGGAGAAACAAATTGAATATTCTTTGAAATGTTACTTAAAAATATGAAAACCGATCAACTAACTCTAGTTAAAAAGAAGCAAATTCAGGGAATTGGCATTTGGTGAAATGGACTTCTTCAGCAAAATAAATGTACGCTTCTTCCCTCACAGTTATATGTGATCCCTCTTGAAGCTACACCTTGATGAAAATATCATTCCACCAGACTGAAGAGGCTTATTCTTCTGTCTAGGGCATACAAATTGCTCCAGTCGCCATCTTAAGAAAAGAGCCTCTTTGGATGAAAATCAAGGAGAGACTTTACGTAGTTTGATGTACTGAAAGACTGTGAAAACAGAAACCTGCAACAAGAATTTCTATAAAGAAGTGGCACTCTCATGCTTTAAAGAAAACTTATCTCTGAACGTGGCAGAGCCATTTTTTTCAGACTATTAGCATTTCAAAATTAATGTTTCTTTTCAAGCATCATTTTATTCTTATAATTCTGATTTTCCTCTTTATATTTCAGGCTAGAGCAATAATTATGACTTGTAGGCAATTATTTCAAATACTAAACACATTTAATAATTCTACAATTGAAATAGCTACTAACAGCTGAACACTATTAATTAAATATACATTATATAGGACTTAGATGCCTTGATCAGAAGTGCTATTGTGTATATTCTCCCCCAAATACTAAAATTTATATATTTAAGATATCACGAAATTTTGATTTACATTTAAGTATCAAAGATTTCTAATTCCTTTTCCATTTTCTTTTTTATTGCATTGAGTCAAGAAACAATTTCTATATTGGTTATGCATGCTCTCTAGACCATTTGGAATGGCAACACTACACAAATGGAAATAATACAAAATGATTAGTTCATGGGGTCCAAGAATAATGAATCATTAAATCTACACAGAAAAATCAGTCTTAATTCCTATTTTTTAAAAACAACCTTTGGGCCAATAATGCATTCGTACTTAACAAGTCATGTGTATTCAGAGAACTTCTGCACAAAATACCTAACCTAATAGAGCCTACTCTGTAAGAATCTTGCCATTATAATTGTGTATGTCCGGTCTGGGAGCCAGTGGAGTTTTGCAGCCACACAGTCCTGTATGCCATTTTTGCCTTTTATTAGTTATACAATTTTGGACAAGTTATCAAACTTTGGCCTTGAATACCTTATCTAATAGAATTTGTAGGATAATTAAATATAACTACACACACAAACTATTTGGCACATTGCCTGAACCACAGTCAGAGGTATCAGCTGCTACTGTTATCTTAAATGAGCCAACAACTACAACACATGCAACCCAGGATTCCCCAAATCAAAGTTATATAGCTAGTCTCTAGTTGGTTTTCAATATTTGTTGGAAGAAATCCTTCCAGAAAATTATCTAAGGAAATTATCCAACAGTAGCCTAATAGGTTATGCACAAAGATTATCATTACAATGTTATTTAAGTAATAAAAAATTAGAGTAAACCCTAATATCTAAAATAAGGGACTGATTTATTAAATTATGTAAGAGCCTGCAGATGGAACATTTAGGCAACAACAAAAAATAATTTGGAAATCTATATAGTAATATGGAAAGTGTGTATCATATTCATATACTAAGTGAAAAAGGCAATATATATAATTAACACATTATGATTGCAACTGTATAAAATGTGTATGTTTATGGGATGGGGACTAGAAGGGAATACACAAAATAGTGAAGTTGTGAAAGGGTGGTAGAATTATGCATTAGTTTCTCATCTTCCATAGTTATTATATTGATATTTCTTATTAAAAATAAAAGTTATACTATTTAAAAATTCGAGTGTTAAGACAATTCAGTGGGGAAGAGAATAGTCTTTTCAACAAATGGTGCTAGGACAACTGGATATCCACATGCAAAAGAATGAAGTTGGACCCTTACCCCTACCATACACAAAAATTAACTCAAAATGGATCACAGAACTAAATGTAAGAGCTAAAACTATAAAACCCTTAGGAGAAAACATAGGAGTAAATCCTTGTGAACTTAACTTAGGCAACACCAAAAGCACAAGTAAAAGAAAAAATACAGGCATACCTCACTTTATTGGGCTTTGCTTCACTGCACTTCCCAGATACTGCTTATTTTTACAAATTGAAAGTTTGTGGCAACCTTGTTTGAGTCAAGAAAGTCTATCAGTGTCATTTTTTCCAACAGCATATGCTCACTTCCTGTCACTGTCACATTTTGGTAATTCTTGCAATATTTCATTAATATTGTGTTATGATGGTCTGTGATCAGTGATTTTTGATGTTACTGTTGTAATTGTTTTGGAGTGCCATGAACCAAATAAGACAGCAAACTTACTAATGTTGTGTGTGTCCTGATTGCTCCACCAATTGGCCGGTCACCTCTCTCCCCCACTCTCCTTGGGCCTCCTAATTCCCTGAGACATGAGAATATTGAAATTAGGCCAATTAATAACCTTGCAGTAGCCTTTAAAATCCTAGGGCCCTTAAGACTTATGCTAAATCTATCCTGCCTGTGCTCTATAAACGGAACAACAAAGCCTGGATGACAGCACTTCTGTTTACAACATGGGTTACTGAATATTTTAAGCACACTGTTGGGACCTACTGCTCAGAAAAAAGATTCCTTTCAAAATATTACTGCTCTTTGACAATGTACCTGGTCACCCAAGAGCTCTGATGGAGATATACAAGATTAATGTTATTTTCATGCTTGCTAACACACATCTGTTCTACAGCCCACGAATCAAGGAGTAATATTGACTTTCAAGTCTTACTATTTAAGAAATACATTTCTTAAGTCTGTAGCTGCTATAGATAGCAATACCTCTGAAGGATCTGAGCAAAGTAAATTGAAAACCTTCTGGAAAGGATTCACCATTCTATGCCATTAAGAACATGTGTGATTCATGGAAAGACGTCAAAATATCAACATTAACAGAACTTTGGAAGAACTTGATTCCAACCCTCAGGGATGACTTTGACAGGTTCAAGACTTTAGTGGAGGAAATAATTGCAGATGTGGTAGAAGGAGCAAGAGAACTAGATTAGAAGTAGAGGGCTTCCCTGGTGGCGCAGTGGTTGAGAATCTGCCTGCCAATGCAGGGGACACGGGTTCGAGCCCTGGTCTGGGAAGATCCCACATGCTGCGGAGCAACTGGGCCCGTGAGCCACAACTACTGAGCCTGAGCATCTGGAGCCTCTGCTCCGCAACAAGAGAGGCCGCGATAGTGAGAGGCCCGCGCACCGCGATGAAGAGTGGCCCCCACTCGCCGCAGCTGGAGAAAGCCCTCGCACAGAAACGAAGACCCAACACAGCCAAAAATAAAAATAATAAATAAATAATAAATTTAAAAATTAAAAAAAAACAAAACCAAAAAAAAAAAAAAGAAGTAGAGCCTGAAGATGTGACTGAATTACTGTAATCTCATGATAAAACTTTGATGAGGAGTTCTTCTTATGAATGCATAAAGAAAGTGGAACCTACTCTTTAGATGGAAACTACTCCTGGTGAAGATGTTGTGAAGACGGTTGAAATGACAACACAGGATTTAGAATGTTATGTAAACTTAGTTGATAAAGCAGTGTCAGGGTTTGAGAGTATTGACTCCAAATTTGAAAAAGTTCCACCATAGATAAAATGCTATCAAATAGCACTGCATGCTACAGAGAAATTGTTTGTAAAAGGAAGAGTCAATTGATGTGGCAAACTTCATGGCTGTCTTATTTTAAAAAATTGCCACGGCCACCCCAACCTTCAGCAGCCACCAGCTGATCAGTCAGGAGCCATCAACAACAAGGCAAGACCTTCCACCAGCAAAAAGATTAAAAATCGCTGAAGGCTCAGGTGATGGTTAGCATTTTTTAGCAATACAGTATTTTTTAATTAAGGTATGTACATTGTTTTTTAGATATAATGCTATTGCATACTTAATAGAGTACAGTGTAGTATAAACGTTAACTTTTATATGCACTTGGAAACCAAAAAATTTATGTGACTTGCTTTACTGAAATATTTGCTTTATTGCAGTGGTCTGGAATCAAATCTGCAATATCTCCAAGGTATGCCTGAACATATGTAAATTGGACTATATAAAACATTTTAAACTTTTGTGCTGCAAATGATACTATCAAGAAAGTGAAACACCCACAGGATGGGAGAAAATATTTACAAATCATATATCTGATAAGGGACTTGTATCCAGAATATATAAAAAACTTTTACAACCCAATAATAAATGACAAATAACCCAAGTAAAAAATAGTAAAGGGTTTGAGTGGATATTCTCCAAGGAAGATATACAAATGATGAATAGCATATGAAAAAATGCAAAACCAATACATTCAAAAGTCATTTAAGGACTTCCCTGGTGGCGCAGTGGTTAAGAATCCGCCTGCCAATGCAGGGGACACGGGTTCAATCCCTGGTCCGGGAAGATCCCACTTGCCACAGAGCAACTAAGCCCATGCGCCATGACTACTGAGCCTGTGCTCTAGAGCCTGCAAGCCACAACTACTGAAGCCCACCCTCTACAACAAAAGAAGCCACCGCTATGAGAAGCCCGCACACCACAACAAAGAGTAGTCCCCCCTCGCCGCAACTAGAGAAAGCCCCATGCAGCAACTAAAGACCCAACACAGCCAAAAAAAAAAAAAGTCGTTTAAATTTTAACACCCTCTGTATCACCTTTACCTGGCTAGTAAACTAGCCTTGCTCAAACTCTACACACACAAACCAATGCCTCTCAAGGCAGCCTGTTATTTTCTAAGCACTAGAAAATTCTTCCTTCTGTTGGTTTGAAAGTTGTTTTTCTATAATCTTTGGTACCAGAGCTACTTTATGGTTCACATTGTCTACTTCTTTTTCTGCACCACAAATGCCTGATACTGCTGTCATTGGGACTTATGCCAATTTCCTCAAATGTGGTACCTAAATCTGGATACAGGCTAGGTGTGGCCTAACTAACTTCCCTTGTTCAGAAAACCGTAATAATCAAATTTTGGCAGGCAAATCATGCTGCTGATTCGTATTAAGTTTACCAACAGGGAAATTTCCTTTGTCATAAATACTACCACAAGGCTATTTATCCTTTTTCATCAATTCTTCAACTCATTTTTTTTTAAGCCAAATGCAGGATTACATATTTAGTTATACTAAATTTCTTATTTAAACCAATCTGTTAAATGCTTGTTGCTATGGACTTACAAATTGTTTTCATTTCTTGCATAAAAGTCCAACAAGCTTTGTGTCATTTCTGAATTTGATCAACATGCTGTCAATGTCCTTACCTGTTGCTCACTTCCATTCTTCTTATTCCCAATAATTCCTCAAAGTTTAGCTTTCTCACCTACAAGTATGCACAGCATCCTCAGATATAACTAGTTCAGGTTATGAAAAAAAGTCCTATTGAGCAGTTAGATGCCTCCTTAATTAATTTCACCTATACTGGACTTTAATTATTCTTTACTAGGTAATTTTTTGTTGTTGTTACAGCATAAAGATTGTTCTCCTTGATAGAAAATATGGAAACCAATAAGAGCTGTTAATATTAAGTAAGCATGTATCTTCCTTATTATTGTTTCTGAATATAACTGTAAGATTTTATAATTATCTTTGGCATATTCCTCACATCTGTGATTTCCAGATTTTAGCTTTTCTGACACACTTAAATGTTTGTGTCACTTTTATATATTCATCTTCTATAAACGTCCTTTTAAAACCTGAGCTAAGATTGCTCCAAGTGGAGTCAAAGTAGTTTTATTTGCTTTTGCCTTTTAAAAAACTCGTTATAATCTGTAATTGTATAATTGTACAATTATTTTTGTGTTCTTCCCACCTTTCCTAGTCTCAGGTCATAAGGTCATGACAATATATATTTTTGTTTACTTTTTATAAGTTTTATTCCTACAATGTAGAGTATGTATATATGTGACCACTTCTAGAATTCTCTACCCCAGCTATAACAAACTATATAATGATATGGTCATGTTGTCTCCAAAGGTTTCTTTCATTTCTATCCACCAAGCAATTCTTCCTTATTGGCTATAAATAGATACAGAGTAGCAGTGTCCTTCATTGCATTCTTTACCTCCCCGCTATATTATTTTTACTAAACAAATAACATTTTTTTTTTTTTTATTGCATTGGGTCTTCGTTGCTGTGCGCGGGCTTTCTCTAGCTGCAGTGATCGGGGGCTACTCTTCAATGCGGTGCACGGGCTTCTCATTGTGGTGGCTTCTCTTGTTGCGGAGCACGGGCTCTAGGCACGTGGGCTTCAGCAGTTGTGGCATGCGGCCTCAGTAGTTGTGGCTCATGGGCTCTAGAGCGCAGGCTCAGTAGTTGTGGTGCACGGGCTTAGGTGCTCCGCAGCATGCGGGATCTTGCCGGACCAGGGATCGAACCCGTGTCCCCTGCATTTGCAGGCGGATTCTTAACCACTGTGACACCAGGGACGTCCCTAAACAAATATCATTTTTAGTGATAAAAATGTAAAACACAGTAAGTAGAAAAAAAAATTAAATATATCTGAAATCTCTCCATCCAGAGAAAATCATTGCTAATAATTTGGTGTATACCCTTCAAGATTTTTTCTCATACATATATATAAATATTTTCCCCTTATAGTCTAAGAGAGAAAATGTCAGCAAGGCAACAATTTGTCAAATAACCTACTGTTATGTTTCAAATGAACTTGATTGGCCGTGAAGCCTGCTGAGAAATCTGCACTTTTGTTTAAACGTTTTCCTATCCAAAAAATATCTACCCTTACTCCAACTCCTTAGAAAGCTTAGATTCATGCTCAAACCAACTATATTTACCATCAAGTCAAGCATTTTAACAAAATTAGAACTCCCTTCAGAAACTCACTGATTGGGACTTCCCTGGTGGTCCAGGGGTTAACACTCGGCGCTTCCAAAGCAGGGGGCATGGGTTCGATCCCTGGTCAGGGAACTAAGATGCCACATATCACACAGTGCAGCCAAAAAAATAAAAATAAACGTGTAAAAATTTTTTTAAAAAGTCACAAAAAAGAAACTCACTAATCTTCCTTATTATGAGTTGTTTAGTTATCAGAAGTAATAATTATATCAACTTTAAGTAGCCAAATGTAATACAAAAAATACAAAAATTAATTCTCAATGAATAAACAAGAAAAGCTGCAAGTATAGAGGAAAATATAAGAAAGTAAGCGGAGAAGGTCAGTTATACCCTTTAAAACATGATACAAATCCCAGAATCCATAAAGAAAACAAAAAGCTGATTTGATCAAGTACAAAAAGTTAAACTTCTATATAGAAAAAGATTCCATAATAAGGTTTCAAAGATGATTTATAGACTGGGAGAAGCCATTTGCAACATATAATACTCAAGAGGCTAATAAACATAATACATAAAGATTTCCTACAAATCAATAATAAATAGAAAAATCCACAAAGGATATAAGCAAGCATTAGTAGAAGACACATAAATCGCCAATAAGCATATGAAAAGATGCTAATCCAATACATTCAAATTATAAAAGAGATTTTTTTGCTCATCAGACTGGCAAAAATCGAGGTTGAAAATATCCAATGTTAACACTATGGGGAAATTTTTTCCCTCATATACTATTAAAGGTAGTACAAACTGGGAATTTCCTGGCAGTCCAGTGGTTAGGACTCTGCACTTTCACTGCTGGGGGCCCTGGGTTCAATCCCTGGTTGGGGAACTACCATTCCACAAGCCGCGTGGTGCGGCCAAAAAAAAAAAAGCAACACAAATCTTCATTAACAATGGAAAGGTTAGAATATGATCCACCTATAACGGAGTACTAGGCAGAAGACAAAAGAATGGTGTAACTTTTTACATGTTGATATGAAAAGATATCCATGATACATTAACTAAAAAACTTAAAAGGTGTTAGAATAACAGCATTTTTGTTTAGGGGAAAAAATGTGTGTATAGAGATTGATATAGAGAGTGAATGACTGCACAGAAAAATCTGAAAGTCACTTTACACTTTGCACACTTTGCATAACACAATATCATGTGTTAATTGTATCCTAGTAAAACTGGAGGAAAAAATTAACAAAAATTACAAAACGCCCATGCCCAGGACCAATGTAAGCCAAGTTATTAAACTCTACTGAGGGCCATAAAAATAATTTTAAAAATTTGACAGTGTATCTCACCTTTGCATGAAAAAAAGAAAATCTGAAAGGATATACATCAAACTGATAAAGAAGACTTTTACATTTTAACACTTTAGCAACAATTTATTATAACCAGCATAAATTACTTTGGTAAATATGCTCAAACACACTTTTAAGAACTTATACCTACCGGCAAAAAAATGGAAAGAACCGAATTTGTCCAATAAAAGGGGCATAACTGAATTACAGAATACTCATACAAGAGAACTGTACTTTTCCAATTGTAGGCTGCAACCCATTACTGAGATGCAAAATCAGTTTGGAGGGATGTGACAAGCATATTTCAAAAAACAACATATGAAAAAATCAGAATCATCACACTTCATAACTACTGCTTTACAATTTTTAATACAATTAAATGTTTATGTATAGTCTTAATCACAAAGTAAAATGTATTTATTACTGTGAATTTTGAGCAAAACTGCACTTAGACCCTTAACAACCTTTTAACATGTTTTCAAGTAATAGTTAATGATTTAGAAAAATGCTCACTTGAAAGTATTAAATTAAAAAAGCAGGGCACAAAACTATATGTATTATGTGTATGTGTGATCTCAATTTAGTTATAAATATATCTGCATAAAAAAGAATTAGAAGAAAATATTCCTAAAGAACGGCTATTTGAAGTTGCAAACTACAAGTAACTTTTCTGTTCCATAATAGTTTCAAATATTTCTACAGTGAGCATGTGTCTTTTCTCTAACCAGATATAAAACTGCCATTTAAAACATGTTAATTATTATGTATATGTCACCACGATAAAAAAACATGTATAAACATCTATTCATTTACTAATCAAGTACTTACTGAAAACCTACTATGTACTAAGCATTCAGTATTCTAGGTATTGAGGCTAGGATGGTGAGTAAAACATAGTCCCTGCCTTCAGGGAGCTTATATTCTAGTAGGAAACTCTACATAAAATAAGTAAATACAGAATAACTTCCTTGTATAAGTAAATTAAAATTCTACTTATTTGAGAAATAAGACACGATCATTCTTCCTACAGTTATTAAATGCTTTATGTACTCTCTAAAGGTACTCATTAGGTACCCCTCTTGACTATGTTTGACTCCTCCTAGCCACCAGGTAAAATGATATGTTTAGTAGCACAATCAAATATTTAATTTATATTTTTAAAAACTTAAATATTTACAGCAAGGTTCATACTGGTTTCAAACTTAGAAAAAAATATTTTGTTCATAAAAAATGATGTTTATTCTCTTTCCACCATTAACAAAATGACAAAATATAGATCAAAAGATAAAAGTACAAGAAATATCTTTTCCCATATAAAAGTGACCCTTCCTTAAGAATTCCACAGATAATTCAATGTTCATCTGCTTTTCAGTTTACTAGATTATAAATTTGCATTGAAAAAATAAAAATAATGCTATTAAGAGCCACTTAATTGGGCATACCTATGATCTTCTTATTCAAGATTCTTAGAGCCCACCTCCTCATTGTGGAACCCTTTATTCTAAGGGTAAAAAAATCTCTTCTTTATTTTCCATTCTGGGTTTCTCTAATTTACATCTCCTCTTCTTCTGAGCTGTCCTGATTATAACAGAGGTTGGTGATATTTTAAAACTGAACTTTTTAAACAAGTTAGTGTTTTGATGGGATAGATTTTTAAAAACAATTAACATATTAAAACACAGCCTAATATATAGCATTCATAAGTTAGCTATTTTTACAAGGTACTTAAATCACCTTCAGTATTTATTTATTGAAACAAAACAATTAATGACACCTAAAATGACCAATTTATAGAATTAAAAATGAGGAAATGACACAGACCAAGGACAAATATTTTATTCATGTGTACCACAGAAACACCAATTAAAAAAATGTACTTTTTGGGAATTCCCTGGCAGTCCACTGGTTAAGACTCCACGCTTCCAATGCAGGGGGCGCGGTTTCGATCTCTGATTGGGGAACTATTGATAAGATCCCACATGCCTTGCGGCAGGATGGCCAAAAAAATAAATTTAAAAAAAATGTACTTTTTGTAGAGAAAAACTTCAGTGCTTTATCAAAAAGAATATATATTACTAAACATCTTTTATATATAATTTTTAAAAATAATCAGTGTGAAAATTTATCTAGCTTTTTTATTTTCTAAAAATCTGTTAAGTGGAGCTTCCCTGGTGGCGCAGTGGCTTTTAAGAATCCACCTGCCAATGCAGGGGTCACAGGTTTGAGCCCTGGTCCAGGAAGATCCCACATGCCGTGGAGCAACTAAGCCCATGCGCCACAACTACTGAGCCTGCGCTCTACAGCCCGCAAGCCACAACTACTGAGCCTGCATGCCACAACTGCTGAAGCCCACATGCCTAGAGCCCATGCTCCACATCAAGAGAAGCCACCATGATGAGAAGCCCGCACACCACAACGAAGAGTAGCCCCCACTCGCCGCAACTAAAGAAAGCCAGCGCGCAGCAACAAAGACCCAACGCAGCCAAAAATAAATAAATAAATATAGTTTTTTAAAAATCTGATAAGTGTTCCAATAGCTTCTGAAAATTAAAATTACTGGACCTGGGACTTCCCTGGTGGCACAGTGGTTAAGAATCCACCTGCCACTGCAGGGGACACGGGTTCAACCCCTGGTCCGGGAAGATCCCACATGCCGCGGAACAACTAAGCCCGTGTGCCACAACTACTGAGCCTGCACTCTAGAGCCCATGAGCCACAACTACTGAGCCCACATGCCACAACTACTGAAGCCCACACACTCTAGGGCCTGCGTGCTGCAACTACTGAGCCCACATGCTGCAACCACTGAAGCCCGCGCACCTAGAGCCCATGCTCTGCAACAAGAGAAGCCACCTCAATGAGAAGCCTGCGCACCGCAACAAAGAGTAGCCCCTGCTCGCCACAAATAGAGAAAGCCCGTGCACAGCAATGAAGACCCAACATAGCCAAAAAATAAAACAAATAAAATTTTAAAAATAAATTACATTAAAAAAATAAAATAAACTTACTGGACTTTCACTCGTGTCAATCAGATTGCCAAAACAATCTTTTGACAGCCAACTAATTTTAAGTAAGAAATCTTGATATTACTACGTAAAATCAGTAAAAGTAGGAATAGCATTAAGACCATTCAAAAAAGATGATGTTTAGATATACGCTGAATTTGCTTAAAATTTTTACTTGGAAACATTTGCCAATTATTATTATTATTGCTGGAAAATGCTCCTGATAGTGACTAAGACAAAGTCAAGTTATGTGCTAGTTAAAAAAAAATAATAACGTTATTGCAGAGTGGTTAAGAGTGCTGACTCTGAAGCTACTCTGTAGGGGTTCATATCCTAGCCACTTACCAGCTATGTGAACTTGGACAAATTTCTTTCTCAATACCTTAGCTTCCTTACCTGCAAAGTGTGGTTGATAACACTGCCTACTTCATTTGGTTGTTGTGAGAATTAAATGAATTAATATATACATAGTACCTGGACCAGTTCTCTCCATTATAAGCGCTTCTTATTTTTATTACTATTATAAGAACAGCTTAAGTTTATAAAACAATTTATATTTTAATTTTTTTTTTAATTTATTTTTGGCTGTGTTGGGGCTTCGTTGCTGCACATGGGCTTTCTCTAGTTGTGACGAGCGGGAGCTACTCTTTGTTGAGGTGCTCAGGCTTCTCATTGTGGTGGCTTCCCTTGTTGCAAAGCACGGTCTCTAGGCGCACGGGCTTCAGTAGTTGTGGCTCGCAGGCTCTAGAGTGCAGGCTCAGTAGTTGTGGCACGTGGGCTTAGCTGCTCCACGGCACGTGGGATCTTCCCAGACTAGGGATTGAACCCGTGTCCCCTGCACTGGCAGGCGGATTGGATTCTTAACCACTACGCCACCAGGGAAGCCCAACAATTTATATTTCAGAAATAAAAGAACTACCTGGATGATGAAGATCTATATTGGACTTGCTTGCTGCAGCTTATCCTAGCCCTTATCAATTTAAACAATACATAAGTCAAGATAGTTGACATTCTACCAACAATTTCATATTTTTAAAAATCACAGATAAAAACATTCACAGACAAGTAAATCTAAAATACAGTGTGTTGTTAAAGATAAGGAGAAGCATATATTGTTAAATGGTATCTAAACCACACTATTTCTTACAATAAAACTATGAGTCACAAACTATATTATAGGAAATCATGCCTTAAAAGATATCTATGCATACAGCAATACAAGAATGTGCCAATAAGAATGTTCAAAGCATCTTTTCTTAGTCTTTAGTTATAAAACCATGGTGTTTTACTTCAAATGCATTCAAAGAAAATGGTCATCAATATTCTAAATTATTTACATCTAAATATGCTTTTTAAGACTAAAGTTCCAGAATATTGAACATTGATCTTTCCTGACATACAGATAAACTTCACTGAAAATATCTTCCTGTTCATTTCTTTCTTCTTATATTTTCATCTTATATACTATGTACAAAATACCGTTTTTTAATATTTATTTATTTATTGGCTGCGTTGGGTCTTCTTTGCTGCATGCGGGCTTTCTCTAGTTGCAGCGAACGGGGCTACTCTTCGTTGTGGTGCGCGGGCTTCTCATTGCGGTGGCTTCTCTTGTTGCGGAGCACGGGCTCTAGGCATGCGGGCTTCAGTAGTTGTGGTTCGCGGGCTCTAGAGCTTGGGCTCAGTAGTTGTGGTGCACAGCCTTAGTTCCTCTGCAACATGTGGGATCTTCCTGGACCAGGGATCGAACCCGTGTCTCCTGCATTGACAGGCGGATTCTTAACCACTGCACCACCAGGGAAGTCTCACTACTTTATTTATTTATTTTTTTTTTTAATTGAAGTATAGTTGGTTTACAATGTTGGGCCAATCTCTGCTGTATAGCAAGGTGACTCAGTTATACACATACATACATTCTTTTTTAATAGTCTTTTCCATTATGGTTTATACTTTATTATTTTTAGCATTAAGCACATCTGCAATTCAATGTAAATTTAATTTGGATTCTTGCATTCTCCCTAAGGCAGTGGGTTCTCAAACTTTAGTGTACATCATAATTATCTAGTGTTTTTACTCAAAACAAGATTACTGGAAACCACAGAAATTCTCATTCAGTAGGTGTGGGCAGAAGCACAGGAACTTGCATTTTGAACAACACGTTCCAGGTGATCCTGAAGTAAGTAATTCATGTCCAGCACTTTAAGAAACACTGCCCTAATGATTTAGTTTATGATAGGGGTGCTATGCTTTAATTCATTAAACATTAGCTCAATGCCTTATATGTACAAAGCTTAGTGCTGGGCATCAAACATGAAGGTACGTACAGTTTAAAAGAGGAGACGAGACATGCATATAAATGACATTATAGAAAGGAATTATTGGATGTATTTTAAAAAGATACAGATAAAATGCTGGGAAGTTCAGGAGAGGGAATAATTACTTCCAGCTGACCTCAGGGAAATTCTACTAGAAGACAGCATTTGAAATGAATGTTGAAGACTGTCTCTTTAGATTGTAAAGATGGAGAAAACAAACTAATAATCATATCACTGAATGATAAATGTGTCTAATGATAAACATCACTCCTTCAAACTCAGAAAAACCATTGCCTACCTCCTAGATTTTATATGTTGATTTATATCTGGGTCATGGTCTTGCGTTGTCCTGTATATCCATCTAGCAGCTTGATGTGCGTCTATCTCTCCAAACATGTCCTTGAAAGGATCTATTTTAGTACTTTTAGTACATTTATCCTCTGAAAGATAAGGTCATACAGGGGATACTGATACAGAGAAACATACTTAGCCTTTCTTAAATCTTTAGGAAGTAAACAGAATTTAGCATAGTTGAATTGAGAACACTTCAGGCAGTCTTCAGTTCTAAAATCTCCACACAGTTTGGCATCAGGTAGTATGATGAGAGAAATGATCAGAAAAAAGAGAGAAAGAGAGAGAGAGAGATTTTACAATTTAGAAGCCATTGTTCTAAAAGCCAAATAAAACAAATTAGAGGACAAAAGAGCATAGAGTTCGTCTCTTTCCTGATTATGTGGCATTTTGTTAACATTAGTGGCATTTCTATGACTTGTAGTTTTAAAAATTCCAGTATCATCCCAGAGATGCAGTGAATACAGTTTACAGTGCCCAATGTTGACTGAATAAATGAATTAATGAATGATTTGAGGGTTATTTCTCCAGTTTTTCTTGCAGGTTTACTCTCCTTTATTCAGAGAAATAAGGGCTTACAAGCCCCAAATGGGCTACGCTTTCTCATCTCTATGCCTTTGCACAAGTTAGTCTCTCTGTTGGAATGCTTTTCAGCTCCCTCTTCCTCTTGGCTAATTCTTATTTAGTCTTCTAAACTCAATTTAAGCATCCTCTTCCAGAACCTAATAGCCTACATTGGCACACCCACCTTATGGTCCCCATAAATCCTCTGCATCACTCCGTCTTAACTCCTACCAGTATAGAGAGGCAGCAAGATAAAAAGCTTTGGAGTCAGAAACATCTGAGTTCAAATTCTGATTCTGCCACTTACTGTGTGACCTTAGATGAGTTAACTAATGTTGCTAAATATTAATTTCCTGATTTAAAAATAGAAAATAACAATGTAATGCGCTTAGTATATCACCTCCTACATAACAGAGTTAATAATAATTTTTATTGTACTCACATTGTACTGTACTTGCTGGTTAACTTGTCTGACTTTTCCTCTAAACCGCACACTTCTTGAGGAAAGGAACATGTATTTTATTTCTGTATAAGCAGCATTTAGCACAATGCTTAGCATATGGTAGATACTTAACTTTTTTTGATGACTAAATAAATATTACTCCCATTATAGTAAAATTAATTTGCCACTTGAAATCCTTTCTATAATGAGGTGAAAAACAAGTGAATAAGTAAAGAAAACAAACGCCATTAACATTAGTTTCAAGAAAGGACACTGTCTTTAACTCTAATCATATTAGGATTTACTACTAATTATACATATTACAAAATACCAAATGATTCAATATCTTGCTTGAACATAGCTGATCATATATGCTTCATGAATTGAATTCCTATAATAACTTTTCCATGGTATACATTAACCACAAAATTACCAAGCCACACATAAGGTTATCTTTATGTAGACAGTCACTTAGAAAAGCTGTAGTAACATACAAACAGCTTTCTAAAATCAAGGAAATTCTTAACATAGCAAAGCTTAATTAAAATCTCTTTCATAGTCCTTGGGGAAATGAGAAGAAATTCAGTTTCATGGTTTGGTAATTTTGACCTATGTAGGAATATAAAAATTACTAATTACTTAATGTAATATTTAATGAACTTTTCCACTGTAATGTTTAATTGGTTTGAGTATTTATAAGGCCTCATTCTGAGAGAATGCTTTTATTTTACACTTGATTTTCAATGTATTTTGATCTTATATATATATATATATATATATTTTTTTTTTTAGTTACAAAATTTAATTGTAAGGATCAAACAGTGGTTATTGGTCAAACCAATCAACATTAATAGCTTTGAAGTGTGCAGAAGCTAGTTTTTAAATAAAGGTGACAAATACCAATCAGATTCTTATAACACTGTTCAGGATCTAAACAAATGTGATTCTGGAAGTTGAATACAAAAGGCTAAGAGAATCACAGTGCAATCATCAATAAGTAAACCAAAGACATAATTTTCTGAATCATTTTTAGTGAAACAGAATAAATTCTAGTTTTAAAAATAGTTTAAAGCTACATAAAACTCAAAGCAATCTAACTATTTTCTACCTGAGATCAAAACAAGTTTCTTTTTTCCTATCTAAACATAATTCTTGGCATTGAGGTAAATCTGAATTCACGTGATGTACTTTGTCAAACTTTTCCAAAAAATTTTAAGCCCTGCTGTAGAGACAAATTCTCATATTATATATACATATTTACATATTTTTTCTTCAAAGACTAATGACAAATTTATGAGGTTAATCGGCCTGTAATGGGACCATGATACTATTAATAATATGAAAATAAAAAGCCATTCATTTATACCATGTATTCCTATATGGTGCAATATGAAATGGGATCATAGAATCTATGTACATAGATGAATCACCAGGAGTTCAGAAATTAAGCTCACTTTAAGAAAACTCATTCTATTCTTTTTTGAAGCAGAGGTTGCAGAGTTGTGATGTATAACAAAAATATTGTGTATACAGGCTCCAAAACCAAGCATTGGCCTAAATTGGCAATAACTGCAACTTAAATAGAAATTAAACCCAACTAGATCTTCACTGTGGTTATGCAACTTTTGGCTTTAGGGTCTGCAGGTTTTACTGAGGTAACAACTTCTTATCTCTTGCCTCTCCTCCTTGTGCCTGCCCCCACTGCCTTTTACATGGCTGCCTTTGGCAATGCTTCCAAATTTTGAAAGCAGGAGAACCTGCTAAGTAAATGGAGAGAATGAAAAATAACACTATATATGATGTATGAAAACCAACCTAAGAGTATGGACCAAGAAAGAAAATACTAGAAGGAAAACTAAGCAGCAGTCTACCCTCAAGGGAAAAAGAGAAAATAAAAGAATAGGGGGGCTGTTACTCCTAGATCTTCTTCCACATCATCTCCCGATTAGAAGAGTGTGGAACCAAAATTTCAAACTCTGGAAAGGTAATGGCTTTGAAGGAGGTGCTAGGGAGGTGAATAAATGATAAAGAAGTACAACAGTAGTTTTAGGTGTCAATGAGTTTCTTTGCTCTGGCATGGCATTGTCAATACGATCTTTGTTGGTGTCAGCCTTTTCTGTGATCCGTTCTATTTGTCAATTTTGAGCCTCAATCTCATTGCCTATGTCCAGGGCCACGTTTTTTAGATTTCCTAAGATACTGCCCACTTGAGTCAGGTTCTCTTGTATTTCGTCTCCCCTGGCATCATTTGTTATACATTTAATGTATCAGCCGCTGGTTGCTGCTGTCATTGCTTGCGGAGCCTGACCATTTGTCACTCAGCCTGGCTTCTTAGATACTATATTGCTAGTAGAGTTGTCTCCAACATCTCCCCATGTTGCCTTACAGGCTTCACTAGACTCAAAGTTCTTTGTCCTATTACATGGGCATACACAAAAGCCACAGCACTTGTTTAGTTCTGTTAAAGTCTTCTCTGCTTCTCTCATGTCTTTGTTTATTTGGTCCATGCCTTCTTCTATGCGTTTTAGTTGTTCCCCTTGTTCATCCAGCATAGTGATAGTCTTCATTCCTGCATCCTGAGACTCAGTGGCTAAACCCAGGATTCTCCTTGTACTTTCCAGAGACTCATCAGTAACCTGGTTAGCCCTCAGCTGAATTTCTTCTGCTAACAGATTATCCATGATGAATTAAAACTCTTGATAGGTGCAGAAACTGAAATGTGGATATTCAAGCAGTTCCCGCCACTCCTCTCCGGCCGCGGCAGCTCGGACACCCGCAAGCTGGACACCCAGCTGCGCTCCAGCTGCGCCCTTTTTGCGCCTGCGCTCGCCGGACCTGTGCGCCTGTGCACTTCTTCAATATATTTTTACAGACCTACATTAGAAGGTGATATCACTTGTCCTATTTCCTCCTCCCTCTCCTTGATAGTCAAGGATAGTTTTACTTTAACATCATGTATATGTTGAACATAAACTGGATATTTTAATATATAAAATGGAATTCTGACTAAAGGACAGGCTTTATTTTGAGCCATTCTTGAGTGCATTATGCAAAGAAATAATGATTTTACAATGATAATGATTCCAAAACCATGTTACAGCATAAGGACCCAATGATGGGAATACACTTCTAGAAAACAAGTGATCACTGCTTTATATTAATCTATAATCCACTGCTTATTAATGACCAATATGTATTTTACTGGCTTTTAAAAGATAACATACTGAATATATGACATTAGTATAGATTGCAAACTAACTGAACAAAAGAATACTTCTCTTTATACTTAATTTAAAAAAATTTTAAAGGATTTCTTTCCAAGAAACACTGTGTTGGGTAGATGGCTATTATATTAGGCATTAAAACTCTATAGAAAATAGGTGCCTTTGGCTACTTCAACAATTAATACTGAAGTTAAAAAATCGAAATAGATTGCAGGATTAGTCAAGTACAAAATGGAAAAAAATAATCTCCAGGCACCTTATGAGCTATATACCAAGTTGTGAACTTTCTGTCAGTCTATTGTTTAAAGAATTTCTGGATTTCAATTGTGTTTTTAATAAGCAGCATGAATTTTTAGTTTTTTCTTGTCTTTCATTAGAGGCCAGAGTTTAGAAAAATATTTGGTGCAAAAACCTTAGCATGTTCTTTATTTATAGTTAATAATATAGCACTTTATGGTTGAAGATAGTAAAAATCCAACCACCCTCTCTCCCTCAAAAGGTAGGTTAGTTATAGTTAGCCAAGAAAGTGATGTTCCATGAGGAAGAAACAGCATCTACAAAGGCAGAGAGGCAAGAAATAATTTGATATCTTTAGAGAACTGCAGTGAATTCAATTATGTCAGAAAACCCAGGGAGCCTAGATTAGAGGGAAAAGAGACTAACGGCAGGCACATTAGTTAGGAGGCTACCAAAGTAATCAAGGCAAGAAATAAGAGCCTAAACTCAGAAATGGCAGTGCTCAAAATTCAAACAATTGAATTGCATCTTCACTGTGATTTTTCCCTATAGAAACATGTTTGTAACATAGCATGAAAATCATAAAATGAACTTTATAGCTATAACCCCTGGAATCAGTCTGCCTGGGTTCATGTCCTAGTGACACCACTGATGGTGGAAACTTGAGTTCTTTAAACTTTCTGTGCCTTGGCCTTCGCATCTGCAAATTGGGCTAATAATAGAACCTAACATCAAATAGTTTTTGCAAGGATTAACTGAGGTATTAAATATAAAACAGTGCCTGAGCAAGCTCTCAATAAATGTAGTAGCAACAACAGAAACAGGAGCAGCTTACTACTACTAGTTCTACAATTATTATTTCAGATGCAGAGGTGTAAACCTCTGGTTTACACTTCTAACTAAGTCTTATAGAAAGATATTTATGATTAGAGACTACCCTGGTAAAGGGCATTTAAATGCAAAGTTGTATTTATCTGTCTTAAAAGACTGAAAATTATATTTAGATGCACAGCTAACTTTCCATATGACCTTGAAAAACAAAATATTTATGTTCCTCTGATTGTATAAGTAGACTGTGAATAATACAAGTCTCCTTCTAAGTAGTATATGAGATTATTTATAAGCTACCTGAACCAAGACTATATGAACTAATAAATATTCAGTGTTGCCAGAAATCAAATTCCAAAACTTGAGGTCATTCCTATTGCAAAATCAGTGATAGCCTGATTTAATGACTATCACCTCTCATATTTATGTGATAACTTGCTAGGTTCAATGAAGAACACGTTTACAGCATGATTCTTGCCCTCTAGAGTTTTAGCCTAAGAAAGAATTTTATATACCACACACCTCAAAGACAATTTTATAAATAATATATATATCAACTTAAAAGCATTACATTTTTGTTGCTTATTTTTATATGCAAATGTGAAAACTGGCTGTAGCACAATATACTTCTCAAGAAACAAGCTTATTAAAAACCGGTTTTTATTTTAGTTTTTGTTTTTAGATTCACAAAGTAGAAAAATGTGAATAAATATCAAAGATCAGAGGCTGTGCCTTGTGGTAGAAGTAGGTCAAATGCTTCAAATCTATAAAAGACAAAAACTGTAATGTTTCTGTAGGAATCTTATAATTCATTATGAAATCAAGTCACCAGGAAAAGCTCTTCTTTGCTATTTCTAACCCAGCAGATAAGTCTTTTGGTTCTTTTTATTTTTAATTTATTTTTTTTATTGAAGTATAGTTGATTTATAGTGTTGTGTTAAAGTCTTTCGGTTCTTTTTCTTTGATGACTTAAACTAAGATAGGAAGTAATGGACTGGTTTTCCTCAGAGCTATACACCAGAAGGTAAAATCTTAAGTGAAAATACACACAAGGAATTAAGAATACTCTCAACCGGGCTTCCCTGGTGGCACAGTGGTTAAGAATACGCCTGCCAATGCAGGGGACACAGGTTCAAGCCCTGGTCTGGGAAGATCCCACATCCCACATGCCGCGGAGCAACTGGGCCCGTGAGCCACAACTACTGAGCCTGCGCGTCTGGAGCTTGTGCTCCACAACAAGAGAGGCCGCGATAGTGAGAGGCCTGCGCACCGCGATGAAGAGTGGCTCCTGCTTGCCACGACTAGAGAAAGCCCATGCACAGAAATGAAGACCCAACACAGCCAAAAATAAATATAAATAAATAAATAAAAATTTTTTTTAAAAAAAGAATACTCTGAACCTTTTAACTAGCTCATTACTCTCTACAAAGTATTATTATCCTTCAAAATTGTCATTGTTGACAATATTCTCAAAGAATTTACATAAGACTACTCTTCTAAGTCCACAAAAATTTTCATTTACAAAATTGTGGAGTATTAATCAGTAATAAAAACTGCAAACATATTTCTGCTGCTAGTTGAAAATGTTAACACATACCAACAATAACATAAAACAGGAAGCCACTTTCCTCCACCACTCAGAGTAGAGCAAAGGAAGAAAATAATAACAAAGAGAAAGAAGGTAATGAGAATAGGCCTATAAAAATCTAGAAAGGAAACAACCTGGACCGAGCAGAGAAAAAGTTGAAGATTCATTCATTTATTCAATAAATATTTAATGAGTGCCTACTATGTGCCAGGACCTGTACTAGGTGCTGGATACACAAAGGTAAACAAAACATTCTTTATCTGTTGCCCTCAGTGTGGGACAGAGACATCAAATAACTAACACATGAATACATATATGTATAAATTATGATAAGTGGATATAGAGAAAAAGTAAAGGATACCATGGAAACCAAAAACCAAGACTTAATTTAGACCATAGGTAAAGAAACACCTCTATGAGGAAGAGATATTTAAGATAAGACCTAATGGTTGAGTTGGACAGTTGTAGAGAAGGGGGCAAGTTGCTGGGGCAAAGAAAACAAAAATACAGAGTCCCTGAGGCAGGACAGAGCATGGCAGTTTCTGGGAACTAAATCAAGACCACTGTGACTAAAGTATAGTGGCTGAGCAAGGTGAGACCCAGATGACTGTTATATGGAAAACTGACTGAAGGGAGGGAAACGTGGAACAAGAAATAGCAGTTAGGAGTACTTCTACAGCCAGCCAAGAGGTGATGGAAGCTTGGACCACACTGGTGGGAGTAGAGACAAAAAGAAATGGGCAAAGTATTTTTCTTTCATTTAGAAGTGAAATTAAAAGACCTCTAAACAAAATAATTAAAATGTTCTTCCATCTTCCTTCTCTACTATAGCACAAAGAATTACCAAAATGGTCCCCCAAAGATGCTCACTAAAATCTGTGAATACTAATTTGATATCACTCCTGTGATTGTGTTATACTATATGGCAAGTTGATCTTAAGACAGGGAGATTATCTTGGTGAACCTGATCTAATCACATGAGCCCTTACAAGCATAGAGCTTTCTCTGACTGATAGCAGGGGAAGCGAGAGAGACTGAAGCATAAGGAAGACTTGATGTGCCACTGCTGGTATGAAGATAGAGAGGGCCATATGAAAAGGAAAGTGGGTGGGTTCTATCAATAGATAATCAGCCCACCTCATCACCACCCCACAGCCAGCAAGGAAATGGGAACCTCAGATCTATAACAAAGATCTAGACTGTTAACAACCTGAATGGGCTGGGAAGTGGAGCCTTCCCCTGAGCCTCCAGATAAGAGTCCAGCCTGGCCAACACTTTGACTTCAGCCTTGACTCGAGACCTTAAGCAGAGAACCCAGCTGAACATTACCAGACTTCTGACCTACAAAACTGTAAGATAATAAATGGATGTTGTTTTAAGCCACTAAGTTTCAGTAGCATGTTACACAGCAACAGAAAACTACCACACTATAAACTATGTGAGGAGAAATTAACAATTCGATAATCTAAATCTAAATCATATTATTCTCCGGACTTCCCTGGCAGTCCAGTGGTTATTAGGACTCTGCATTTCCACTGCAGGAGGCATGGGTTCGATCCCTGGTCACAGAACTAAGATTTTGCATGCTGCACAGCATGGCCAAAATAAATAAATAAAAGCTCTTACATATATATGTGTATATATATGTGTGTGTATATATATATATATATAGTTCTCTAGTCAAAGAAAGAAATCTAGGAAAAACAAATTCAGCTTGCTGTTTCTCCAAAGGCTAGATAAATATGAATTTGGTAATTGGAGTGAGCATCCATTTAAATATGACTTTGAGGGACTTCCCTGGTGACACAGTGAATAAGACTCCGTGCCCCCAATGCAGGGGGCCTGGGTTCAATCCTTGGTCAGGGAACTAGATCTCACATGCATGCCCCAACTAAGAGTTGCATGCCCCAACTAAGAGTTGCATGCCTCAACTAAGTAGCCAGTGAGCTGCAACTAAGGAGCCCTAGAGCTGCAACTAAGGAGGCTGCCTGCCGCAACTAAGACCCGGGGCAACCAAATAAATAAATAAATATTAAATAAATAAATGAATATGACTTTGAAATTAAATGTCAGATATGTGTTATAGAATTAAAGTTTTTGTTATTAAATCTAAACCTGTGCCATTCAATACAGTAGCCACTAGCCCCAAGTGGCTACTAAATATTTTAAATGGGATATTCCAATTGAGATGTGCTTTAAGTGTAAGATACAAACAGGATTTTGAAAACTTGCTATAAAAAATGAAAAATATCTCAATAATATTTTAATACTGATCACATGTTTAAATGATAACATATTTAGATACATTGGGTTAAATGAAATAAATTATTAAACTAAATTCACTGTCTTTCCATTTTTAAAATGTGGTTAATAGAAAACTTTAAATTATATATGTGGCTCAATTATGTTTCTATTGGACAGCACTGGTCTAGACTTTTAGGCAAGTGTCCTCCTCCAAAATGCCCTAAACCAAGACCACAGTCACCTATAACTATTCTCCTCTTTCCAACAGAGTTCAGTGGCATTAACGGCACACAGCTGTGTAGAAATACAAGACAAGCAGTACTGCAATTCAAATATTAGTGAGAACATGGAGAAACCAGACCTCTCATACAGTGCTGTTGGACAAAGTAATCTGTCAATATCTAACAAAGTAAAAGTGTATGTAACTTCAATCTGACAATTCCATTTCTAGGTATATACTCAAGAAGTCTATGAACACATACACAAGGAGACATGTCCAAACTGTAGAATTATTTGTAAAGCAGAGAATACCAGCTATCCACCAAAGTTATGTGGTTTTTTCTACATAGTATAAAGTTGTTTCTTAACTGCCAAGCCAGTGGCTACATTTCCCAGTCCTGTTTGCTGGGAAATGTGGGCCCTAGGTGGTGTCACGTGACTGGAATTCTAGTCAATGGAAAGTGAACAAAATTATATATGCCACTTCTAAGGACTGGCCCCTAAAAACCTCCAATACCATTCTCCACTCTTATGTTTGCTGGATGTATTTTGATGCCTAGAGCAACCTTGGAAACCAGAAATTTAAGATGACAGACTCTCTATTAGCCTGAGTCCCTTAATCACTCCATAGAACACAGTGCCTTCTCCATTGAAGGTACTCTATGAGCAAGAAATAAACTAACATTATGTTAAGCTTTTGAGATTTCAGGATTTACCCACTAGAGCAGCTATTTTTAACCATTATAGTGCATAACATGCAAAAATTAGAAACTCAACTGTCCATCAATAGGAAATTAGATAAACAAAACAAATACACTCATATAGAATGCTATATAGTACCTAAAATGAAAAAACTATATCTATGTGTATCAATATGAATAAATCTTTTTTAAAAAGGTTAGTCTCAAGATAGCTACTTATGAAAACAAAAACAAAAAAAGCCCACCATATACTGACCATACAAATATGTGTGTAGTAAAAATATAAAAATATAGAGCAGGATACATTCCCCAAACTCACAGATTACCTCTGGAAAGAAAGAAAAGGGAATGGGTTCATAGAAGACAGTGAAAACAAAGTCTTCAATTCCATATGAAATGTTTTATTTCCTTAAAATAATCTTAAACAATTATGATAATTTGTTGAAACTGAATGGTGGGTATATGGATATTTTTATTATTCTCTGTTATTTTCTAAGTGTTTAAATCATTTCATAACACCAATAATCTTTTTCTTATATATAGCTGCTTAGAGAGTAAACTAGTAAAACCTTGTTAGAAGACATTTAAAAACTATGTACCAAAAGCCTTAAATATGTGAATATACTAAATGTAATCCCAACACTGTATACTATATATAAATACACTCTAAGAAAACCAAAGGTGTGCTCAAAGGATGACCGTCAAAATATTCTTAGAGCAACCAAAAATTGGTAACACCTAAAATGTTTAATAGAACTGTGATCAAATTATTGTGTATTCATTTAAAAATTACACAGAATATAAATAATGGGAGGTGGGGTGAGACGTGTGAAGATATAGATGAAAAAAGATTGGCCACAAATTGATCATTGCTGAGGTTGGGTGGTAAGGACACTATTTTTTATATACTTTAAATTTTCTATAATAAAAAGTTTTAAAAATATGAGAATAGCAAAATTTACTAAGTTTTTTAAAAAGCAGTTTAAAGTAGTAAGAATAATACCTTACTTTTAATCTCTTGGCTCATTCACTGGATCAGCAAATATTTACCGTGTGTTGTATATGTCCCTGTCATTACTGACCTAGGGATGTGATGGCAAACATGTAGCTAATAATCTAATGCAACTGCCTCCAAACACTTGCTCAAGCACTCTATCAAAAAAATTTGGAGGAACCATAAACAAGATGAAAAGACAACCCTCAGAATGAGAGAAAATATTTGCAAATGAAGCAACTGACAAAGGATTAATCTCCACAATTTACAAGCAGCTCATGCAGCTCAATATCAAAAAAACAAACAACCCAATCCAAAAATGGGCAGAAGACCTAAATTGACACTTCTCCAAAGAAGACATACAGATTGCTAACAAACACATGAAAGGATGCTCAACATCACTAATCATTAGAGAAATGCAAATCAAAACTACAATGATGCATCACCTCACGGTCAGAATGGCCATCATCAAAAAATCTACAAACAATAAATGCTGGAGAGGGTGTGGAGAAAAGGGAACCCTCCTGCACTGTTGGTGGGAATGTAAATTGATACAGCCACTATGGAGAACAGTATGGAGGTTCCTTAAAAGACTAAAAATAGAACTACCATACGACCCAGCAATCCCACTACTGGGCATATACCCTGAGAAAACCATAATTCAAAAAGAGTCGTGTACCACAATGTTCATTGCAGCTCTGTTTACAATAGCCAGGACATGGAAACAACCTAAGTGTCGTCGACAGATGAATGGATAAAGAAGATGTGGCACATATATACAATGGAATATTACCCAGCCATGAAAAGAAACAAAATTGAGTTATCTGTAGTGAGGTGGATGGACCCAGAGTCTGTCATACAAAGTAAAGTAAGTCAGAAAGAGAAAACAAATACCGTACGCTAACACATATATATGGACTCTAAAAAAAATTTTTTTAAATGGTTCTAAAGAACCTAGGGGCAGGACAGGAATAAAGAGGCAGACGTAGAGAATGGACTTGAGGACATGGGGAGGGGGAAGAGTAAGCTGGGACAAAGTGAGAGAGTAGCATTGACATATATACACTACCAAACACAAAATAGATAGTTAGTGGGAAGCAGCCGCATAGCACAGGGACATCAGCTTGGAGCTTTGTGACCAGCTAGAGGGGTGGGATAGGAAGGGTGGGAGGGAGACGCAAGAGGGAGGAGATATGGGGATATATGTATATGTATAGCTGATTCATTTTGTTATACAGCAGAAACTAGTACAACAATGTAAAGCAATTAGACTCCAATAAAGATGTTTAAAAAAAAAAGAATAAAAAAAAAAATTTGGAGCATCATGAATACCCCCACCCCAAATGTAGATACACATTTCTCATGTGTGTATATATACAAATATAAATTCCATACATACACATCCATGCATACACACCACTCTCACCAGCAATATATTAGTATTTCTTTGAGTAAGCTGTATTCCACATAATCTACTTAATAGTTCCATTTTTGTGGATTTCTCATCAAATATAATCACCTTTAAAAAAATCTAATATAAGTAAGGATGGGAGAAATATAGGCTCTTAAGTTTTGTTCCTTTTTACATGTGCATTACAAATATTATGTTCAACCCATGATTTCTTTTCAGGAATCTTTTTTTTTTTTTCATTTTAAACAAGAAGTTTATTTAAACTTGACTTGAAGGGAAAACTATCTAGGATTCATTTCTTTTAGAGTAATTTATCCCTACTTAAAGACAGATTGTAACATGAACATGTAACAGCTACATACAAAAAAGTTGTAAAATTGTCCTTGGTTTTACAATGATAAATGAAAAACATTAAAATTCTCCAATCGAACAAGGTATGCAAGAATTTTTATGTTGTTCTTTTTTTGTTAAACAGTGAGAGCAAAATAACTTACTGGAATATAAAGATAAGAGCTGACGAGCATGCCACTCGTGGACAAAAGCGGGTATTTTCACAGAACCAGTATTTTTCCCCATTCCATCTCCATTTGATGTCAATCGAAACATACCATTGGCCATTTACTTTAAAAAAACATGCAATATGCTTGTGCATATACACCATTTACTTTATGTACAATAAAGGAATGGGGAAGAGGAAAATGAAAGAATAGAGAAGCTACACAGCAGGAGTCAGGATGTGGTGGAAGGAACCAAATTGCAGTTTTCTAATTGAGAATGTCTCCTTGGTCTGCAGGAACAGAATTCTGGAGTAAAGTAGCAGGTTCCCTTTTTAGTAGACACCTGTCTGCTGCTGGAACACATCTATTGTATCTTCATCCTCCATTTTCAACTGTGCAGGTGTGTCTGTTTCATTGATTGGCTGCCCATCAAATCGGAATCTGATCTGCCTCATTGACAAACCCTGTTGTTCACAATAGGCTTTCATTAGTTTACTAAGTGGTGTATGCCTCTTAATCTTAAACTGCACCACAGAACCATCCTGCCCCATCAAATTATTATGACCGTTGTTGTCAGTCTTGACTCCTTCCTTGGGCTTTTCGTCAGCCATGGCGAGCATCAGAGTCTCCTCAGGAACGCTTCACGAATTTCGTGTCATCTTTGTGCAGGGGCCATGCTAATCTTCTCTGTATCCTTCCAATTTTAGTATATGTGCTGTCAAAGCGAGCACTTTGCAGGAATCTTTAAAGTCAATTGTCTATTTTGTAAGGGCTAATTTTGTTAAAACCAGTAAATATAATCAATGAATCGATTTAATCAGAGCAGGTAAACTGCAATAATTCATAATGTTCTGAAAACTGGAGTAACGGTGCCACTGTCAACTCTTCTAAGCTAAGAAACTTGGACTTCATCAGGATACCTCATTTACCATGTCTGACATGAAGTCAACTGTCATACAGAACAAGCTGCCAACCTCAATCAATATATCAAGTTGCGATGGTCCAGCCACCGCAGGGGGTCTTCCAGGTCCCGACGGAGAGGGGTAAGGGACTGAATAGCACCGCGAGTATGGGGTCAGAAGGACCAAGACAACTGATGGTTGCTAGGCACTTTATTTAGAATTTACTGAATCTTATATAGACAGAAAAGGAACTTATTATTAGACAATAATCCCATGGAATTGCTTATCGTCTCAGTTCAGTCACTACCATGGACGTCAACAAGTTTACAACAACTAACCTTGAACATTATCTTCCCTTAACCAGGCTCACACACAGCCCCCAGCCATAGGGAACAACCAGGACTCTCAGTTCCCTGAGGTCTCCTGGCTTGAGATAGCTTAGCTAATCTCTTTTACATTCCTCAGGCCTGGGAAAAAGAGTGTATTCCAAGGTAAGGGCTTTGCTTTTTGTGAGAGACATACTGTCTCCTCCAGGAGTTACCTCCGGCTAAGACTGCATGCTTCCCACATCAAGTATTACTAGCACCCAAGTTCATTTTTTTTTTTGGTCACACCATATGTCTTGCAGGATATCTTAGTTCCCTCACCAGGGACTCAACCCAGGCCACGGCAGTGAAAGTACTGAGTCCAAACCACTGGTCAGCCAGGGAATTCCCTTAAGTTCATATTTTGTATACAAGGAAAAAGATTTTAATATTTTATTCCTTCACTGAAATGGATCATTTTGGGTACACCTTATTTTGAAGACCACTAGTCAAGTAAAAGATATATAAATATTTGTGGACAAAAAAATAATAAATTAAACAAGTGCTACAAAAGGAATAAGCACTGAGTATTCTGTAAGAGGACGTGGAAGAGACACCTAACTCATTATGAGTGTGAGGTTGGTGAACAAAGGAAGTGATGTTAAATGGAGACCTAAAGAATGGGTAAGAGATTGGACTGGGTGAGGTGAGGGTGGGATAGCATGGTAGATCAAGAAGAAGGAATAGTATGTTATATCCAAAGGTGCAGAAGTAAGAGCAAACACAGTACATTCAAACTAATATATTAATAGTCTAAAACAGCTGAAGCGTAGCTTCTAGAGGTGGGATTGAGTGGGTGGATAGTGATTCAGGGATGAGGCTGATAAGATTATAAAGCTTTGTTTGGATTTTATCTGGAGGGCAATGGAGAAATAGGTGATGAAGGTGTACAGTAAATAATTGGCTTTGCCCAAAGAGAGGTCTGGCCTTTGTCCTCAGTTCCTGGGAGTAACCTCTAAATCCCTATTTCTAAAGTAATAGGATTGTCTTCGTTATTCAGGTGGGCCCCTTGGATCACATGGTATCAGCCTGAGGGGAGACTGGAAACTAAGTTCAACCATGTGAGCAATCAATCAGTAAGTCCCAGTAAAAACTCTGGACACTGCAGCTCAGGTGAGCTTCTTGGGTTGGCAATACCCCATGAGAGAGAAACACATTCCTGAGGACAATGGAAGCTTCACATTTGAAACCCTTCTAGATAGCATCTCATGCATCCCTTCCTTTGGCTGGTTCTAATTTGTATCTTTTCCTTATAATGAACCATAATCCATTAATATAATAGCTTTCAGCGAGTTCTTTCTAGTGAATTATCAAATCTGGAGGTGTTTTTGAGAAACCCCAAACTTATAGTCAGTGTCAGAAGTGAGGGTGGTCTTCTGTGAACTCTTCCCTCTAACTTTGTATTTGGACCCTAACTCCCTGCAAACTTCTGCCTCAGGCAGACCTGGCTTTCTGGAGGACTGTGCCTTTGACCTCACAGTTTGGCTAACTCCAGGGAAAGAGTAAAAATATTTAAGCAGTGGGTGACAATTAGTCAATCTACATAATCTAGACTCTAGAGGAATCACTGGCTACACTGGGGAGAATATATTGAAGAGTAAGACTGGGAAGAGATGACAATAACAGTGGGGATGGTGAAGGACATACTTATGAGATATTTATAAGGCAAAATTTGACTGAATGTGAGGGTGAGAGAAGGAGAAATCAGGGATGAACCCACCAAAAAGAGAATTAGGTTTTAGTTTTGTCTTCTGCAGGGGAGAGAGAGGGAGGTGGAGGATTAAATTCAGTTTTGGACAGTTTAATTTGAGAAGATATTTAGCCATCTAGATAGAGCCATTCAATTAGCAGTCAAAGCAGGGACGGAGACAGAGTCGGGAGCCATTAGAATAACTACAATAACCACAATCATGGGAGAGACTGATGTTGACTACAGACAAATAAGTCAACCAGACTTGAAAAGGCCAAGGACCAGGACTTCCCTGGTGGCACAGTAGATAAGACTCCACACTCCCAATGCAGGGGGCCCGGGTTCCATCCTTGGTCAGGGAACTAGACCCCACATGCATGCCGCAAGCAAGAGTTCACATGCCACAACTAAGGCGTCTGCCTGCCACAACTAAGGAGCCCACTTGCCACAAGTAAGGAGCTGGCAAGCCGCAACTAAGGAGCCCAAGTGCCACAACTAAGGAGCTCATGTGCTGCAACTAAGGAGCCAGTGAGCCACAACTAAGAAGCCTGTGAGCCACAATAAGGAGACCGCCTGCTGCAACTAAGAGCCAGTACAACCAAATAAATAAATAAATATTTTTTTTAAAAAAAGAAAGAAAGAAAAGGCCAAGGACCAAACACCAATATAAAAGGGTTAGGCAGAGTATTAAAAGCTCACAGAGAAGTGGCAGCCTGAGAGGTAGAAGAAAAACCTGAAAAGTATGGCTTACACTGAATGGTTGGTATTTATTGTCTTCTTTTTGCTACTTCTTACTACTTTTTAATAAGAAAAAAAGGTATTCTAAATGAATAGTATAACTTGCATCCATGTATTTTTCCATATATATACATAGACAAAGTTTAATGGTTTTCTAACCTATCTCAAAGTCATTAATGAGGCACATAACTCAATATAACTGAATTATTAGTAACTATAAACAATGATTTTCTTTTCCAAGCCATTTTTAAAGTGCCCACCCTCATTACTACTGTAAACCATGTGTAAGTACTTAACTTTGTCAGGCTGCTGGGATATCTGTCTCCCCCTTGAGAAGTCCAACCCAGACTAAATGAACAACTAAGGAAAAAACTGCTCGAAAAACGTAATGACATACAGTTCTAATAAAGACTTCAGAGTATTTGTTTCTGCTGGGTTAAAACAAATAGATTTATCCCCAGTAAAATATAGAGAAATAGAATACAGTATTGACCCATGTAGCCTATCCAAGGTTATTCATATCTGCTACAAGATCAGCTGTAAATTTTATTTGCAAATTATTTCAAAGCTATAAAATATCTCACCTCCACCTTTTCAAAGAGATTCATTAACCTCAGAAATCCTAATATTATGTCATTAGAAAGTATTTATTTTAATCTCTTGGGGGGCATTTTAGTTTAAAGGAGTAAAGGAGATAATTTTTATACTAACAGCTAAAGGTTCCAAATCATTGGAATATTTTATTGACAAGTAATAGACAAATTCAGTGATATAGTTCTAAAGTATTGCATGAATTTATTATTGATTCTTAAGGTTTAATTAGTTGAAACAAAATTGTTTAAATGGTCCTTTAAAAAAAGTATTTAGGGGGGCTCCCTGGTGGGGTTAAGAATCCGCATGCCAATGCAGGGGACACAGGTTCGAACCCTGGTCTGGGAAGATCCCATATGCCGCGGAGCAACGAAGCCCGTGTGCCACAATTACTGAGCCTGCGCTCTAGAGCCCGCGGGCCACAACTACTGAAGCCTGCGCCTAGAGCCCATGCTCTACAACAAGAGAAGCCACCACATGAGAAGCCGGCGCATCACAACGAAGAGTAGCCCCCGCTCACAGCAACTAGAGAAAGCCCAGGCACAGCAACGAAGACCCAACATAGCCAAAAATAAATGAATGAATTAAAAAAAAAAAAAAAAAAGGGATTCCCTGGTGGCGCAGTGGTTGAGAATCTGCCTGCCAATGCAGGCAACACGGGTTCGAGCCCTGGTCTGGGAGGATCCCACATGCCGCGGAGCTACTAGGCCCGTGAGCCACAACTACTGAGCCTGCGCATCTGGAGCCTGTGCTCCGCAACAAGAGAGGCCGCGATAATGAGAGGCCGGCGCGCCGCGATGAAGAGTGGCCCCCACTTGCCGCAACTAGAGAAAGCCGTCGCACAGAAACGAAGACCCAACACAGCCATAAATAAAAATAAATAAATAAAAATTAAAAAAAAAAATTACTGTAAGAATCATGAAAAAAAAAAAAAGTATTTATAGCCCACAACAGACATCTTTCTCATCCAAGGGGAGTTTTACCATTTTGAATTATTTTTCTTTCAAAATGTTACATGTTTATATCTAGCAGAGAAATATCTAAGTACATATTTCCTATTTTGAAGCCTAATGGCAAAAATTCTGTCCCGAACACTGAAAAACTTTTAAGTTGCTAATTATAACCATATTTTGTCCATTTAAACCTTGATCCTTTACTTATCTAAGCAACTGCTTATCTCAAGCTAATCCTAAGCTTTGTGTTTACCAAAATGAAGAATGATAAATATATCTGCTGTTCTTATTCTAAAAACTCTGAGAGAAGCAAAATAGTGACAAAGACATTCACTACATTTTTAAAAGTAAAATTTCAGCCAGTGTATACATTAACAGTATTGAGAAGGTAAGCACCCTTTTCTTCCTCAGCGAACCTGTCTGTTTAGCAGTTTCATACTGTATATTTCTAAAATACTAACAGAAAAAAACACGCTAGAGATTTATGAAACTGTTATTATACGCAGTGTTATTCTCTTCTTACATTAGTCCCAACTGTGAAATTGGTGAATATATATTTCAAGTAACTTCATTTAAGAATTTTAGCACTATTTGACAAGCATGACAGAGGTTTTAAAGAATATTAAGAATTCCCAAAATAAACAGAGTGGGTATTTGAGAAAATATTTTGGGAAAAAAAAATCTTCACCTTCTCCAAATTAGCAATTCCAACATATCCCTAATCAGAATTATTTCAAAGGATTTCCTAGGAAATTTGACAACCCAACATTTCAATATGTCGGAGAGTTCTGAGGTTCAGAGATTATGGAAATGTTGGAATCATTTGTACATAATTTGTCATTTCTGAATCTGGATCTTCAGTTCTCTCATCTGTAAAATAAAGCGAACAGGAAAATGATCTATCCCTCCAATGTCTTCCAGTCTCGATTCTTGTGGTTAAGTGATATGATTTTCCTTTATAAATAACAAAATAAAAAATAAAAGCATTAAAAGTATGTGTTTTTAAACTGTGAGACTTGGGGTTTTTTTTTTTTTTTTTTAAATCTGTTAAGGACCTTGAAGATACTTTACATAAACAAGCCAGCCATTTTATATCTGAATAAAAATAGGTTAATAGCTTCTGCACAAAACAGTATATATGATGAAATCTCTGATTTAAGGTGAAATAATGTTTTCCAACTTTAATTTTGCTAGTTTTACTTCAAATCTAAACTTCTGTTCTCAATTAGATGGCCATTTTATAATTTGAATACTTTTCTAGTTTATACATGTAGTGAAAATCTTGCTTCCTTTCCATGTGGAAAAACACACATCTACTTACCATCATCTTTACATAGATTTCATTTTTTAAAAAACTTTCAATGGCACATGTTCAAAGTTGTTCTAAAGTAATGACTCTTTTTTTTAAAATGGACCTTCTCTAATATTTAAATGTGTGTTTCTTTAATTCTGCAACTGCATTTGTAAAGGTAAGAATTGTCAAAATAGAATTAGTCTGATGCTGAGATAAATCCTTCCACTTTGGTAAACATTTCCATTTTATTTTAAGCAGGAAGTCTTAAGTGTCTTTATATAGTATTAAAAATGACATTTCATAAGCCCTTTTCTATGATACTTTACAAACACTAGGAAGAAATACTCTAAGATGGTAATACTGTTTATATCTGGGTAGTGGTATTACATGCCATTTTATCTTTTGCATTTCCCAAAAAGCATTATTACTTTGGTAACCAGATAGTATTTCAAAATTAAATTTTAAATAGCATATAAAGTGTGGGACATCAACACAGTCCACTTCTACAGCAGACATGTTAAATACTTTTTCCCTATTGACAAGCCTCTGTTTTAACAGGAAGAGTGATTTGATCAGGTGTCTGTTAGGCTGGATAAAGACAAAACATTTACTTTCCAGGTCCTTCTCTTAATCTAGGTTTTTGAGAAGATCCAAGAAGTGAATTTAACTGCAGTGAATCTTGCAGTAGTAAACTTTCTGAGGGGTACAGAGTAACACCTTTCATTACAACTATCAGCAGAATGGGGAAAGACTCCCCAGGTTTACCAGTGTTCTCGGAAACTTGTTCGTATTCTCCTTTGTCATTATTTCAGAACAATTCCATTTAGAAAGAAAAGCAATTGTAAACTTTCTATTTCAAGTCCATAAAAACTGGGAGGAAAGGAAAAGCCTTGACCTTTCTATTTTAGACTTTCATCTGTGTAGCTAAGCCATCTGCTTTCTCTCCCCTACCCCATCTACTTAATGGACTGAAAATACTGCATCTAATTGCAATTTAATCAAACCAGCCAGAGTTTTCCACTTTAACGAATTACAACTGTCTTTCACCTGAAGGCTCGCATGTAAAATTTTGCTTACCCGTCCCTCCCGATTCCTTCCCACCTCCCTCAATTGTGAGTTAGACGAAGATACTAGGCTTCCGTGTATTAAGCCATCTACACTTTCAACACCGAGTGCCCGACAGAAAATCTACTCCAGTCTCTCCTCCTGTGCATCTGGGGCTGGGATTATCATCTTTGTTGCGGTTACGCAGGAGGCACCTAGCAGCTCTGCCCAGAAAGGAGTCGCGTCTCTCCGCCGCCAAACAACAAGGGACTCAGGCTGGGAAAAGACAGACCCGGGTGGGAAGAAACCTCCAGGAGGAAGAAGAGAGCTGGGAAGAGGGAGCTCTCAAGACTGGAAGGAAGGACCTTCCAAGGCACGAAGGGGAAAGGGTGTGTGAAGTGGAGCAAGAAGTGGGCGGCCGGGGAGAAGCGGGAAGCAGGGGACGGGGCCCGGCGGGAGGGCGCGGGGGGCGGCTCCCGGGCCGGGCAGGAGGCGCGGGGGCCGCGGCGGGCGTGGGCAGCTCGCAGACAACAGCCCAAGTCCGAGCAGCGGGGGCGCTTTTAACCGCGCCAGGCGCCGGCGTGGGGGGGCATGAAGAGCGGAAAAGAGCAGTTTGAGGGGCCGAGGGAGCCGCGTCGAGGCCGGTGCGGCGGGGACAGCGGGCCCACCCCCAACCGAGCCCCGCTACTTAACTATTTGTAGAGCTGCTGCAGGCACAGGTCCAGGCTCTCGCCCTCCACCTCCTCGCGGGTGATGCGCTCCGACAGCGGCCGCGGGAGCGGGGGCAGCGGCGGCAGCTGGGGCTGCGGCGGTGGCACGGCCGACTGCCCCCGGGCTGCCGCTGCCTCTTCCTCCTCGCCCTCCGCCGCCACCACCTCCTCCTCGGGCTCGGGGTCTTGCTCCTGCTCTTGCTCCCCCTCCTCCGTCGCGGCTACAGTGGCCGCCTCCTCCCCGGGTTCCTCGACCGAAGCCTCGGGCGCCTCAGCCGCTACCAGTTCGGGCTCGGGCTCGGGCTCCGACTCGGGTTCGGGTTCCGGCTCGGGCTCGCCGCCGCCGCACGGTCCGCGAAACTCGCCCAAGAATAGCTCCAGGAAGCGCCGGTAAGTTTTCTCCTCGGGGCTGCAGCCGGCCATCGCTGCTCATGCCCCGGAGCCGACCGGGAAGTGGGTGGGGGAAGCCCAGGAAGGGGAGGGGGCTGCTCGCGAGCCACGGGCTCCTGCAAGGGCGGTTAACTGCCGCACCGGCACGAGCGATCAGCACTAGGTTGCTTGGAGAGGGCTCCCGTAGGCGTGCGCGCCGCCGAGCCCGGACGTGCGCGGCCCGGGGGCGGAGGCGGAGCGCGCTGCCCCTCTCTGGTCTGGAGGGAAAGTTGGTCGCGGGCGCGCGCGCGGGGTCCAGCGACGGCCCACCCTCTAGCCCTACGAAGAGCTCAGCCCACGCTGCCTAGAGACTGTCGCCATGGCAACCGGCTCTAATTAAGAATTTCAGGGTCCCTCCCGTCGAGTCCGCGGAGTCGAAAGGGCACTCGACTTGTCCCCTCTCCAACTCTGAATGTCTTCATTGTATGGATATCCTAACCCCCAGTGTATAAGACAGAACTAAGACATCTCCAGGTCTAGCTGTTGGTTCCCACTTGGATTGGATTTACCTCAGTTTTCCTTATCTGTCCTGCCTTGCCTTAGGGTGCTTATCTGTTGAAAGATACCACAGTGTGAACACCTTTTGTTGTTGATGACACTAATTTAATAGTTTGAAGGGGAAGGCATCCAACACCTACCAAGTGGTAGTTTCCTTTGCCTACATTCTCTCATTTGATTCTGTGAAGATAGTGGTGTTATCCTCATTTCTCAAAAAGAGGAAACAGGATTAAGTACACTCCTTTTTTTTTTTTTTAATATTTATTTATTTATTTGGCTGCCCGGTCACGTGCAGGATCTTTTAGTTGCGGCAGGTGGGATGGAACCCGGGTCCCCTGCATTGGGAGCACGAAGTCTTAGCCACTGGACCACCAGGGAAGTCCTTAAGTACATTTCCTTTTTTCAAGGTGTCAAAGCTACTAGCCATGGCATTGGAATTAGAACCCAGGTTGTAAGCTTCCAAAGCCTGTCTAGACCCTTTTTCCTGTACTCTTCTCTGCCTCTGAAGATTCAACAGTGTAATAATACGTCTATAAAGCCTTATTTTTAAAGGGTATAGTTTACGAGTCATTTTCATACCTTTAATCCTTACAATAGCGCCTCAAGTTAGAAGATATTACCATGATTCCATTTTATAGATGAGAAAACTGAGACTTAAATACATTGCGACTTTGCTCAAGGTCACACGCAAATGATGTAACAAGGACTAAATCCAGGTCTTTTCACTGCAAAGCCATCAGTTTTCCAGCACACCAAGACACCCTTCTTTAGTGTCTGCGTAATATATATTAGACTTTATTGCATAATATGTATTTTTTGGTACATTTTGTTTGCTCTTCTTCCCCATCCCCCTGAGCCTCTTTCCTTTGTAGACTGAAACTGAAACAACTTTAAATTATTCTAATTTTCTTACCAAACTACACACAAACCTACTATTTTCAAGCCTTACTGAGGGGGGTGGGAGAGGGAGAAGCTGTGTTGTTATACAGCTGTATAGATGACAGCATCATTACTGCATACTGCCATGTCCATGGCAACATATAATTCAGCAAAAATATAGTGATTCTTTCTCTACTTTGAAAAACATGTTCACAAAATATCCACCCCATCCTCTCCATTTATTGTTTCTGGGTTTCAGTTGGATTTAGGGTCTGAAATACCATTTCTAGTCAGTTATTAATGGCAGAAGGAGTCTCCCTGCCAACTGTTTTCATATAATACTGTATTCTAAATCCCTGACGTGATACTGTTATTTTAAGAGTAAATGGCTTGAGCTCACTAATGTACATTATGGCATCATGTAAAACAGACATCCATTCTCTCCTAGCTTGAGATTAATTAATACACGATAGAAAGCGTATAGTGAGTAATGCACATGAGTCCTCTGTAACTACTTATTTTTGTCTCAAAAGTAAATGGAAAGACCTAATAAATAAGTCTGTTTCCAGACAAGCTAAATGTATTTATACGTGTTTTGTTTAAAACATCACCAGTGTAGAGCAACTTCTTTATGAGATGCCAAGAAAGTCTTTAAATTCCTCATTTGTCTTTGTTTTCAATCCACTTGTTCATTTCCGTTTCAGAATGTCTAGGAAAGATTGACAAAATTTATAAGGCTGCAAAACATCAAAATGTCCACAATTTTACATTCCAACAACTATTTAATATCTCAGAATTTGACATGATGACATTTAGTTCAAGAGTACATAGCTGTCAACTGTAACAATTCACATCCAGCTACACCTTCCTATTTTGTAATGTAGTTGCCCCCTTCACCTAGATGACATTCATTTGTGACATTAATTTATGACTCAACCCACATATCAAAGGGAAGTGTTATATGTTGGGGAAACATTACTACTAAAAGAAAAAGGCTACACCTCCACATTACTATAAATGAGAGGTGTGTTTGCTTAGTTTAATAAAGATATTTCTTTACAAAAGATCAGTATGGATCCTATTGCATCCATTTGACAGAGTAGCTTTGCCAGAAGGTTGCTGACAGCAGTGCTGGGATCTCAGAGCAGCTGTGTAGGATGATTTTGCCATCGTCAAGAAGTCTTTTTAGTCACTATTTTGCATTGCTTTACTTTCCTCTTCAGTTCCTCTCCTCGTATACTTCCCTAATCCCCTTTCTTGCTGTCTATTTTAAAATATTGAGCTATAAAAAGCATATGTATTAAGTGTTTTTAATTTTTTTAAGGTTTTTTTTTTTTTGAGATTTGTCGTAAGAATTGTTCTCCCTCTAACCCTTAGCTCTTTGGAGGAAATGCACGTGTTCTTTCATAGACATTCATTGTAATCATGATATTTATAAGATTAAAGAGGGGAATTCCCTGGTGGTCCAGTGACTGGGACTCAGTGCTTTCACTGCCGAGGGCCCAGGCTCAATCCCTGGTCGGGGAACTAAGATCCCACAAGCCGCACAGTGCAGCCAAAAGAATAAAAATCTAAAAAATAAAAAGATTAAAGAGAATTGTTGAGTTGGGCAGTTTCTTATATGACCCAGTAATCCCTCTCCCAAATATTTACCCACAAGAAATGAAAACATATCCACCAAACACATACACAGATAACACATCACCAAAAAAACCTTGTATGTAAATTTTTTCAATAGTTTTATTTTATTCATAACAGCTCAAACTTGGAAATAACCCAGATGTCCATCAGTAGATGAATGGATAAACAAATTGTGGTATATTCCTACAATGGAATACAACTCAGCAAAAAAAAAAAAAAAAATCAACTACTGATAAACACAACAACAGGGGTGAATCTCAAAAACATGCTGAGTGGGGACTTCCCTGGTGGCGCAGTGGTTAAGAATCCGCCTGCCAAAGCAGGGGACACGGGTGCGAGCCCTGGTCCGGGAAGATCCCACATGCTGTGGAGCAACTAAGCCCGTGCGCCACAACTACTGAATCCTGTGCACCTAGAGCCCGCGCTCCGCAGCAAGAGAAGCCACCACAATGAGAAGGCCGCGCACCGCAACCAAGAGTAGTCCCTGCTCGCCACAACTAGAGAAAGCCTGCGCGCAGCAACGAAGACCCACCGCAGCCAAAAATAAAAAATAAATAAATAAATTTATAAAAAAAAAAAAAAACATGCTGAGTAAAACAAAATCCAGGCGCAAAAGAGTACATACTCCATGATTCCATTCATATGAAATTCTAGAATAGGCAAAACTAATCTATAGTAACAGAAAGCAGATTAGTGATTGCCTAGGACTGATGTGGGGTGGATGATTCATGGCAAAGGATTAAGACAGAATTTTGTGGGGGTGATTAGAATGTTTGATATCTTGACTGGGTGGTTATATAGGTGTACTTGTCAAAAATAATCAAAGTGTACATTTTAAATAAGTGTATTGTATGTAAATTATACCTCAATAAAGTTGATTTTTAAAGTTAAAAAGAATTGATTACTGTTTAGTCCTTTTTTTGTTCTCATATCCATTCCTTCTCCTACCTTGCTCTCCTCTGTATTGTAGGGGTACTGACTCTTTCAAGCTGCATTCACCAGCTTCCTTGACAGCTGACTTCCAGCTGAGATTTGCCCAGTGGGCGACATCAGCAGGAAATTGGAAGGTGGAAGGAAAGGAAAAAAGCCAAGATATTTCTTCCCTGTCCCCTACCTCAGTCCTAATGCTTGCTGCATCTCCTTTATAGCTTTGCTTCCTCTGAACCTGTCCATTGCAATTCCAGCTTTTGTCTGTGACACCAGTCCCTGAGCTCCAGAAACATCATCTTCTTCCATTTGTCCATCAGCCTAGAAATGGTAGCTGGTTTTAGCTTCCTAATCTTGCCTGCTATGGACTGAATATTTGTGTTCTCCAAAAATTCATGTGTTTAAATCCGAACCCCCAAGGTGAAGGTATTAGGAGGTGGGGCCTTTGGGAAGTGATTAGGTTATGAGGGCACAGCACTCATGAATGGGATTAGTGCCATTAAAGATGAGGTCCAACCACCTAGAGGGGTGGGATAGGGAGGGTGGGAGGCAGGGAGACACAGAGGGAAGAGATATGGGGATATATGTGTATGTATAGCTGATTCACTCTGTTGTAAAGCAGAAACTAACACACCATTGTAAAGCAATTATACTCCAATAAAGACGTTAAAAAAAAAAAAAAAAAGATGAGGTCCAAGAGAGACCCCTCTCCTTTCTAAATGTGAGAACACAGTAAAAAGACTGCTGTCTGTGCCAGACACTGAATCTGCCAGAACACTGTTCATGGAACTCCTATCCTCCAGAACTGTGAGAAATAAATTTCTGTTGTTTATAAGCCACCATATTTATGGGGTTTTTTTGTTTTAGCAGCCCAACCAGACTAAGACACTGCCTCACCTTCCCTTTTGGCTTTTTAGCTCTTCTATCACTTGTGTAACCAACTGCCTGATTCTATTCCCTCTGTTTTCTTAACTGGATCTCAGTTGATACAATAACAAATAATACTTTAAAGAACGATAAAATATATATATAAAAGAACTATAGGGGCTTCCCTGGTGGCGCAGCGGTTGAGAGTCTGCCTGCCAATGCAGGGGACACGGGTTCGAGCCCTGGTCTGGGAAGATCCCACATGCCACGGAGCAACTGGGCCCGTGAGCCACAATTACTGAGCCTGCGCGTCTGGAGCGTGTGCTCCACAGCAAGAGAGGCCGCGATAGTGAGAGGCCCGCGCACCGCGATGAAGAGAGGCCCCTGCTTGCCACAACTAGAGAAAGCCCTCGCACAGAAACGAAGACCCAACACAGAAAAAATAAATAAATAAATAAAATTAAGAAGTGTTGTAAGAAAGGTTAAAAAAAAAAAAAAAAAAAGAACTATAAATGGATCAAGCTGACATTAAAGCAAGTTTAGGTCTTCAAAGGTACTACTCAAACACTGAGTTTACTTGAAGTCAGCAGTAAATGATTTCCTGGAATTAAAAATTATGAATAGGCTGCCAGTGGTTCAAGGGTAAGGAGGGAAGGATGAATAGGTAGAACATGGGATTTTTAGGGAAGCAAAGACTATTCTGTATGATACTACAATAGTGGATACAAATCATTAGACATTTGTCAAAAGCCGTAGAACATACAACACAGAGTGAATCCTAGTGTAAACTATGTACTTTGGTTAATAATAATGTATCAATATTGGCTCATCAGTTGTAACAAATGTACCTCACTAATGTAAGATGTTAATAATAATTGGGGAAACTGTGAGAGGGACTTACATATATCTCTGATCTAGTGCCTAGGCAAATGTTTAAGGCTAGGCCTAATGACAAATGTTATATTGCAAATATAAAAATGTGTCATTTTTCATTCATATTTTTTCAATTGATGGAAGGATAACTAATATATAAGTACTTTTTAAGATATATATTTTTAAATTTATTTATTTATTTATTTATTTATTTTTAGCTGTGTTGGGTCTTCGTTGCTGCGCGGGCTTTCTCTAGTTGCAGTGAGCGGGGGCTACCCTTCGTTGCGGTCCGCGGGCTTCTTATTGTCGTGGCTTCTCTTGTTGCGGAGCACGGGCTCTAGGCACACAGGCTTCAGTAGCTGTGGCACGTGGGCTCAGTAGTTGTGGCTTGTGGGCTCTAGAGCTCAGGCTCAGTAATTATGGCGCACGAGATTAGTTGCTCCACGGCATGTGGGATCTTCCCGGACTAGAGCTCGAACCCGTGTCCCTTGCATCGGCAGGCAGATTCTTAACCACTGCACCACCAGGGAAGCCCACTTTTTAAGATATTAATTCGATTGTGTTGTCAAACTGACTAGTAGGGAGCAAGAGAATACCTGTCAACTGAAAAAACTGAGCACATAAATGTTTTCAAATAAGAACATCTTCATCCTTTCTTCTCAGTATACCCTACCTACATCCTCTACATCCTAGATTAATAATATAACTTTTAAATCATATCCATTTGCTGCCAAAAATATTACTGCTATATTAATTTTTATTCCTCTTCTCTTGATGGCTAATATGTTCATACTGCAGCAAGAGTCCACAGCTGTCAAAATTAAAATTCACATCAGGTAATAACAGGTCCACATGCACTATTTTCATCAGTCCTAAAAAGCAAAGAAGTCCCCAAAACAGGTTCTAACTTTTTTTCTTAATGTTTTAACCATTAATGATAACAGTCTTTTTTTTTTACCTTGCTTAGTTCTTTGAGGAATCAAAAAAATTTTTTAACTTATTATGACATGCTTATGAAATAGGAAGAGGGCAGGGGTTGATGGTACTTTCTGATGAGGATACTATAAATGGCAAAGATGTAATATATTCCTTCTATAATAAATGGTTCTTCTAAAATGAATTGACGCCAGGGACTTCCCTGGTAGTCCAGTGGCTAAGACTCCATGCTCCCAATGCAGGTGGCCTGGGTTTGATCCCTGGTCAGGGAACTAGATCCAACATGTCGCAACTAAGAGATTGCATGCCAGAACTAAAGATCCTGCATGCCGCAACTAAAAGATCCCACATGCCACAACTAAAGATCCCACATGCTGCAACGAAGATCCCACATGCCGCAACGAAGATCCCACACGCCGCAACGAAGATCCCGCATGCCACAACTAAGACCCGGCACAGACAAATAAATAAATTAACTTTAAAAGGATTAAAAAATAAAACGAACTGACTCAAAAAAAAAATCCACTTCAACATTTTGCTACTAGTTTTCACTTTACAAAAACCAAAAGCACTATATGGTGGTTAAAAAAAACCTATGTTATCTAATTTTTCAAAAATTTATTTATTTTATTTATTTATTTTTGTCTGCATTGGGTCTTCGTTGCTGTGCGTGGGCTTTCTCTAGTTGCAGCGAGTGGGGGCTACTCTTCATTGCGGTGCGCGGCCTTCTCATTGCAGTGGCTTCTCTTGTTGTGGAGCACAGGCTCTAGGTGCGCGGGCTTCAGTAGTTATAGCACACGGGCTCAGTAGTTGTGCCTCACGGGCTCTAGAGTGCAGGCTCAGTAGTTGTGGCGCACAGGCTTAGTTGCTCCACGGCATGTGGGATCTTCCCAGACCAGGGCTCGAACCCGTGTCCGCTGCATTGGCAGGCGGATTCTTAACCACTGCGCCACAAGGGAAGCCCTAATTCCCTTTATATATTTACTTAGAATAAATACATGCAAGAATCGAGTGATATTGATCATGTTCTCTTTTAGTCAGCAGATGCCCATTACCCACTCTGGAGCATTCATCAAAAAATCCAACTGCTTTTTTAAATGAAAAAGAAGCAGACAACTAAATATGAAAACTCCACACAAAGTTGTCTCCTATGCTCAGATAATACCAAACACTTTATTCTTCACTGAGTGTGGAGCTGATGGAATTGAGCCACAATGACATTTGTGACTAGAGGGGAAGATGGAAACGATTCCATTAACCTAGAGTGCTGTAACATATGGTAATCATAAGTGGTAGAATAGCTGGGTTGGACAAGGGTAAAGTAAGCCATGTGGCACAGACATTATCAATTACCACACATGGTAACCATGCTGATACAATGTACCTTCTCCAGAAAGGAAATGATTTGGGCATATGAATTGGTTTGCTGGCTTATGAAAGAGTGATCTATAAATGACATATCTGGCACCAATATAGCACATGTGGTTTCCAGTAATTTTGCAAGTTGGGGGCTATTAAGATTTGAAGAACCTCCATATACCTAAATATCAGTACAATGCATTGCAGTTACTTGCACAAAGGCAGCAAATCAATATCTATGCAAAATAAACTTGGGTCATTCATATATAAAATTATTTTTCAAATATCTTTTATAAGTGTCACATAAAATCCTGGAGTTTTGTATCTGAAAAAATAATTTCATGACTGTTTAAGGTATAAAGCTTATGGTCATGGCAAAAGTTCAAGATTAGATCTAAACTGTACTGGGAGATGGAATTACATTTGTTCCAAATATTGGCAAAAATATTGATTTTGAAAGAAACATGATGAAAACTGTGTTTTAAGAAAATTAATATACGAATATTCTTCCAGAAGAAACACTGAAGGCTGAAAGATCAGTTGGGCAATGGGAGATAATAAGAGTACAGAAGAGAATGGTGTCAGTGGGAATGAAGATGAACACAAGAAACTAAAAGACACTCTACAGGAAGATCTGAAATTCTAAGAAGACACCTGAAGATGCAGCTTAGGAAGAGCCAGTAACCCACCCAGAGAGGCTCTCAAGTGGCTATTCTGGCTATCTATTGCTGCAAAACAAACTACTGCAAAACTTAGTGGCTAAAACAAAAACGACCTAATAAGGACCTACTGTCTAGCACAGGGAACTCTACTCAATACTCTATAATGGTGTGTATGGGAAAACAATCTAAAAAAGAGTGGATATATGTATATGTATAACTGATTCACTTTGCTGTACACCTGAAACTAACACAACATTGTAAATCAACTATACTCCAATAAAAATTAAAAAAAAAAAAAGAACAACACTACCTGTAACTGGGAGACAAATTTGAAAACAATTAGGACAATTAAAATAGAACATTATAGGTTGAGTGTACAGCACAATAAATAAATAAGTAAATAAAACAAAAAGCACTTTACTGTATTTCACAGCTCTGTAGGTTGACTGGGCTCAGCTAGGTGGTTCTCACTTGTAGGTCTCGTGAGGTTGCAGTCTGATAGCAGTTGGTTAGGGATAAAATCATGGCTAGATGTCCAAGAGACTCACTCACATTCTACTTTTTTCCATTTATATTGAAAAAAAATTGAGCGGAAAAATGACTAATATGTAAATTATTTTCAAGATATTAATTTGATTGTGTTGCCAAACTGGCAGTTGAGGCTGGCTGTTAACTGGGAGCTCAGCTGGGACCATCAACTGTAATGCCCACACATAACGTCTCCAGTGGCCTTAGGGTAATCAAATGTCTTACATGGTAGCTTAGAGTTCCAAGATTGAGTGTTTCAGTGAATAAGACAGAAGGTGTGACCTGGTGTCATAAATCAATAGCATTACTTCCGTGGTACTCTATTGGTGAAAGCAGTAATAGGCACATTTGGATACAAGAGAAGGGGACATAATACACCCCAACCTCCTGATGGGAGGAGTGTCAAAGAATTCATCTTGAAACTACCATAGTGACATTTACCTGCATGAACTTATGACAAAGTTTAGCAACTTAAACTTCGAAGCTCAGAAATTTGAGTGTTCCACAACCTAAGTGTCCATCAATGGATTAATGGATAAAGAAATTGTGGTATACATATATATATATGCATATATACATATACATACATACATACATACATACATATAATGGAATATTATTCAGCCACAAAAAAAATGAGGAAATCCTGGGAACTTCCCAGGAGGTCCAGTGGTTAGGACTCCACACTTCCACTGCAGGGGGCACAGGTTCGATCCCTGGTCAGGGAACTAAGATCCCACATGCTGCGTGGTGTGGCCAAAAAAAAATAAAATGAGGAAATCCTGCCATTTGCAACAGCATGGATGGGCATTGAGGGCATTATGCTAAGTGAAATGAGTCACACAGAGAAAGACAAACACTGTATGAGCTCACGAATTTATAGAATCGAAAACAAACAAACTCATAGAAAATGAGATCAGATCTGTGGTTACCCAGAGGCAGAGTGTTGGGGGAGGGGGAATTGGAGAAAGGTGGTCAAAAAGTACAAACTTCCAGTTACAAGATGAATAAGTATCAGGGATACATGCATGATGATTATAGTTAACACTGATATATGATACACATGAAAGTCAAGAGAGTAAATCCTAACAGCTCTCATCCCAAGGAAAAAAATTTTTTTCTTTTTGCTTTCTGTTTTAATTGTATCTATATGAGATGATGGATGCTAACCAAACTTATTGCAGTAATCATTTTACAATGTATGTAAGTCAAACCATTATGTACACCTTGAATTATATCTCAATAAAACTGGGGGAAAAAAAGAAATTTGAATTTTCCAAACTTAATTACACAGAAGTATCTTAACTGACACTAACAAATCTCATAAGAAACTGATGTATAAAAATCACAATGACAACATATGAATTTACAATGAGAACTACTAATTCCATTGAGACCAGACAATTGTATCGATCTGGCTATAACCAAAGTACCTGGGAAATCAAACTATCAACAAATTGATAACTGATGTGCATGGGATCAGACAAGAGTTCATTTTGTATTTAAAGCATCAAACCAAGATAGCCTCGTGCAACCATTTCCACAATTAGGATCAGCTATCAGGACCAATCTAAGAAGGACCCTCATTCCCTTGAGCAGGGCTTGAGTGGTTAAACCAAAGTTAGCTCCATTTTGATCCTTTTCCTACCATACTCTATTGCTTGCCAACACTTCTGATTGACACATTTAAAGAATATGGCCCTATGCCATATTTTCCCAGGTTAGAGTTTCTAACCTAAACATTATTGATATTTTGGGCCCAGTAATTCTTTGTTATGGGGGGGCTGTAACGTACATTTTAGGATGTTTAGCAGCATACCTGATCTTTATCCACTAGATGCCAGTGGCACCTGTCCCTAGCCATTGTGATGAGCAAAATATCTCCACAATGCTAAATGTCCCCTGGGAGGCAAAATCACCCCAAGCTGAGAACCACTTCATTAATATAAGAGCATGGACTCTGGAGTTAGACTTATTTTGACTTTCGGATAGGCTGTTTCCTAGTAGTATGACTTTGAACAAGTCATAAATTACAATGTACATTCCTTGTTTTTGGTTGCCCAGCAGCTATACCCCTTTCTTAGCAGCGTCTCAATCTCTTTGAGGGAATTACCTCTCCTACACTGTATGCAGTTTTGGTAGGCCTCCTGGCCTCCTCTTGCAGAAGCCAAAGATAACTGTACTGACATTCTCCCCCGGATGCTACCACATCCCGGGGTCAGACACTGACCTAAGTTAGGTCAGTAGAATACTCTCTCCCCTGACTTTGAATCCTGACCAAGTAATAAGGATAGAGAAGGGTGATAGTTCATTCATCTCAGTGGGCTCCTACCATGAGACCATTCCTATGATCCCTGCTGTCTGGGGCTGTGGAACTAATTAACTAGGTTATGCATTTCCAAGCTGGCTTCTTCTGCCTTCCTATTGTTTCTGTAACATACAGTAAATGTTAGCTACTATTAGTAAGGGGTCTTGAAGATTCCATAGTTTAATTCTGAGAGCAAACTTATTTCTCTAGGGTCTTCCCTGGCGGCACAGTGGTTAAGAATCCGCCTGCCAATGCAGGGGACACGGGTTCGATCTCTGGTCCGGGAAGAGCCCACATGCCACAGAGCAACTAAACCCGTATGCCACAACTACTGAGCCTGTGCTCTAGAGCCCGCAAGCCACAACTACTGAAGCCCATGTGCCTAGAGCCCATGCTCCGCAACAAGACAAGCCACTGCAATGAGAAGCCCGTGCACTGCAAAGAGGAATAGCCCCTGCTCGCCACAACTAGAGAAAGCCTGTGCACAGCAATGAAGACCCCATGCAGCCAAAAGTAAATAAATTAAATTAAATTAATTAAAAAAAAAAAAAAGAAATGCTAAAGGCAGTTCTTTGGACTAAAGGAAGAAGAAAATTTGGAACTTCAGGACTGAAAATGGTAACTATGTTTGTAAAGAAGAGACAGATTTCTCTTGGTTTCTTTAATTACAGATGACTGATGAAACCATATTTTAACAGTTATTATGGAGTTCATAGTATATGTGTATAATACATAGAACAACTGTATCATAAAGAATGATGAGTAGGGGTAAATGGACCTATACAATTGCTATGTTTTTGTATTTAACACAGAGTGATACAGTATTAGCCTTAAATAAACTATAAAGAGTTAAAGATACACATTGTAATCCATGGATCAAATACTAAGTAAGTAATGCAAAGAGATACAGATTTAAAAGCCAATAGATAAATTAAAATGGAATGCTAAAAATAAATATTCAGTTAATGCAAATGAAGGCAGAAAAGGACCACACCACAATGAACAGTAGCCCCCACTCGCTGCAACTAGAGAAAGCCCACGTGCAGCAATGAAGACCCAACACAGCCAAAAAAAAAAAAAACTTATTTCTCTAATTTCCAAGTTCTTAGAGTACAACTTGCTGACACTTGAGCGTACCTGTTATAGAATTAATAATTTGGCAACTGACTAGATATGTAGTCATTATAAGAGTAAGTCTTTGAGGAAGGTTCTGACATTAAGAGAAACGAAGTAGAAGAAGGAAACCAATTTGGGGAAAAATGGGTTTGGTTTTATATATGTCAAATATTTGATAAAACTATGACATTGTTAATGTAAAACAGATTGCAGTGGGTTTGGAGCATGGGTGATAGAGCTTAATATGTTGATTTGGGACACAAAAGAGGATTAACATGACAACTGAAATAAGGACTAGAATAATTCTTTTGAGGTTAGAGAGAAAAGCGGACATTCAACTGGATTCTGGTGTCACTACAAACAGAATCCAATTCTGGCTGATTTAAACAAAAAATATCTAATATTTATTAAGTAAATGAATGAAGAAACCCCAAATTTCATGAAGAAAAATGCATTAGCTATAATACTAGCATATTTCACTAATTGTCCTACATAGAACTTGCCTTTAGAGTTTGGCTGATATAAGATAGAATACATTGGCATTTTTCATCTAACTGCCTTCTGAGACACCTCTTAACTCAGGGGCCCTTTGTCAAATTCAAAACTCAAGGCCATGGTTAACATACAAATAAATTCCAGATGGAGAGATTTAAACATAAAATTACACTTGTTTACAGTTCTCTAAGAAAAAATGGGAGAATTTAATAATCATGGAGTGGGAAGGTCTAAACAGGACACAGAACTCAAAAGTGAAAAACTGACTACATAAAAATCTAATTTCTGTGAGACAAAAAAATAAGAAAAACTGGGGAAAATATCTGCCATATCACAAAGGCCTAATACCTTCCTTAATATGTAAAGAACTCTCACAGATTAAAAAGACCAAACACCCAGGGGCTTCCCTGGTGGCGCAGTGGTTGAGAATCTGCCTGCCAATGCAGGGGACACGGGTTCGAGCCCTGGTCTGGGAAGATCCCACATGCCACGGAGCGACTAGGCCCGTGAGCCACAACTGCTGAGCCTGCGCGTCTGGAGCCTGTGCTCCGCAACAAGAGAGGCCACGATAGTGAGACGCCCGCGCACCGTGATGAAGAGTGGCCCCCTCTTGCCACAACTAGAGAAAGCCCTTGCACAGAAACGAAGACCCAACACAGCCATAAATAAATAAATAAAAATTAAAAAAAAAAAAAAGACCAAACACCCAATAAAAAAATGGACAAAAAATAAGAACAGCCAGTTCATAGAAAAGGAAATAGAGTAACTTGTAAGCAAATCAAAAAACATTCAACCTCACTTATAAAAAGAGAAAAGAACAAGAAAATGTTAATATCACACTATGAGATGTCATTTTAATAAACATCAAATTGGCAAAAAAGATAAAATACGATGTTAAGGGCATAAACAGCCTCTCTCAAAGAACACTGGTGGAAGTATACATTGGTAGTATCTCTGGAGGATATGTGGGCAACATCTATCAAAATTCTAAATGCACATACACTCTGACCAATTCCTTATATCCTCACGAAAAATTTGATTAATCTAAATATCCATCAATTTAAGAATGATTAAATAAAATGATATTTGTACAATGGAATATCACACAGCAATTTTTTAATTGAGAAAATTCTATATGTACCAATACAAAAATAAGGTGCAGTTTGGGTTAAGATTTAGGTGTTGAAGAAAAATTATATTTATATTTTAGATACATGGAATAGCTCTAGAAGATCACACAAGAAACTGGTAATGATGATTGCCCCCTAAAAATGAACGGAGTGACAAAGGTACAGGGGAGGAAAGAAGACTTACTTTTCACTGAATTTCAAATCTTGTGCAAATATTGCTTAGTAAAAAAAAAAAAAATTAAAAAATAAAATAAAAAACAAAGACCAGAAAAACATTTTTCTCTTGAAAAACTAATGATAGCAATTATGTTTCCCATTATTAGACCAAGAGTTATATAATCAATTATGTTTTCCTCTTTGCCTCGGTTTATATAACTTAATTTAAATTCTCTTTACTTTGCTACTTCACTTTTTCTTATCTGTGTTAATTTTTAAATTTTGAAAATAGGTAGAACATAATTTCCATAAGTTCTCAAGCTCTTCTGAGTGAACCCAGCTTTTAAATTCTCATAAAATAAGCTATATGTAAAATCACTATCTGAGTATCGCTGTATTTAAAAACTCACATCTTACTATGCGTAATGAGAGTCAAATGGATAGCTGAAGCACAAAAAGGCCTAAGTCAATGGTGAACTAAAACTGAAAACAGGCAAAGGAATATATTGTGGTCGAAAACACATGAAATCTTGTCAACATGTTTTATGCCAAAATCAGTTCTAAGGGAGCAAAATGTTCTGTAAATTCTAACAGTAACAGTAAATTTAGGCACTGACGTTAAGCCACCTCTCTCCTGCAACTCAGTGTTTTTTTTTTAAACGTAATAGAACATTTCAACATCATGTCTCAAAGCTGAAATGCAATGTATTGGAATGGAAACCCTAGAATTATTGATTTTGAAAATTAAAAATGTGTAAATGTCACTCTTCCATACTTCCAGTATTGTTCATTTAAAGTGAATATTTAATAAATGCCTCTGCAAAAACAGAAACCACAAAATTTTGACCAATGAATTTAGCAATCATTTAGTCCTATCTTTTTTTTTTTTTAACATCTTTATTGGAGCATACTTGCTTTACAATGGTGTGTTAGTTTCTGCTTTATAACAAAGTAAATCAGTTATACATATACATATGTTCCCATATCTCTTCCCTCTTGTGTCTCCCTCCCTCCCATCCTCGCTATCCCACTCCTCTAGGTGGTCACAAAGCACCGAGCTGATCTCCCTGTGCTATGCAGCTGCTTCCCACTAGCTATCTATTTTATGTTTGGTAGTGTATATATGTCCATGCCACTCCCTCACTTTATCACAGCTTACCCTCCCCCCTCCCCATATCCTCAAGTCCATTCTCTAGTAGGTCTGTGTCTTTATTCCCGTCTTGCCCCTAAGTTCTCCATGACCATTTTTGTTTTTTCTTAGATTCCATATATATGTGTTAGCATATGGTATTTCTTTTTCTCTTTCTGACTTACTTCACTCTGTATGACAGACTCTAGGTCCAGCCACTTCACTACAAATAACTCAATTTCATTTCCTTTTATGGCTGAGTAATATTCCATGTATATATGTGCCACATCTTCTTTATCCATTCATCTGTTGATGGACACTTAGGTTGCTTCCATGTCCTGGCTATTGTAAATAGAGCTGCAATGAACATTTTGGTACATGGCTCTTTTTGAACTATGGTTTTCTCAGGGTATTTGCCCAGTAGTGGGATTGCTGGGTCGTATGGTAGTTCTATTTTTAGTTTTTTAAGGAACCTCCATACTGTTCTCCACAGTGGCTGTATCAATTTACATTCCCACCAACAGTGCAAGAGCGTTCCCTTTTCTCCACACCCTCTCCAGCATTTATTGTTTGTAGATTTTTTGATGACGGCCATTCTGACCGATGTGAGGTGATATTGTAGTTTTGATTTGCACTTCTTTAATGATTAATGATGTTGAGCATTCTTTCATGTGTTTGTTGGCAATCTGTATATCTTCCTTGGAGGAATGTCTATTTAGGTCTTCCGCCCATTTTTGGATTGGGTTGTTTGTTTTTTGATATTGAGCTGCATGAGCTGCTTATAAATTGAGGAGATTAATCCATTGTCAGTTGCTTCATTTGCAAATATTTTCTCCCATTCTGAGGGTTGTCTTTTCATCTTGTTTATGGTTTCCTTTGCTGTGCAAAGGCTTTTAAGTTCCATTAGGTCCCATTTGTTTATTTTTGTTTTTATTTCCATTTCTCTAGGAGGTGGGTCAAAAAGGATCTTGCTGTGACTATGTCATAGAGTGTTCTGCCTCTGTTTTCCTCTAAGAGTTTGATAGTGTCTGGCCTTACATTTAGGTCTTTAATCCATTTTGAGTTTATTTTAGTGTATGGTGTTAGGGAGTGTTCTAATTTCATACTTTTACATGTACCTGTCCAGTTTTCCCAGCACCACTTATTGAAGAGGCTATCTTTTCTCCACTGTATATTCTTGCCTCCTTTATCAAAGATAAGGTGAAAATATGTGCGTGGGTTTATCTCTGGGCTTTCTATCCTGTTCCATTCATCCATATTTCTGTTTTTGTGCCAGTACCAAACTGTCTTGATTACTGTAGCTTTGTAGTATAGTCTGAAGTCAGGGAGCCTGATTCCTCCAGCTCTGTTTTTCTTTCTCAACATTGCTTTGGCTATTCGGGGTCTTTCGTGTTTCCATACAAATTGTGAAATTTTTTGTTCTAGTTCTGTGAAAAATGCCAGTGGTAGTTTGATAGGGATTGCATTGAATCTGTAGATTGCTTTGGGTAGTATAGTCATTTTCACAATGTTGATTCTTCCAATCCGAGAACATGGTATATCTCTCCATGTATTTACATCATCTTTAAATTCTTTCATCAGTGTCTTATAATTTTCTGCATACAGGTCTTTTGTCTCCTTAGGTAGGTTTATTCCTAGATATTTTATTCTTTTTGTTGCAATGGTAAACGGGAGTGTTTTCTTAATTTCACTTTCAGATTTTTCGTCATTAGTGTATAGAAATGCAAGAGATTTCTGTGCATTAATTTTGTATCCTGCTACTTTACCAAATTCATTGATTAGCTCTAGTAGTTTTCTGGTAGAATCTTTAGGATTCTCTATGTATAGTATCATGTCATCTGCAAACAGTGACAGCTTTACTTCTTCTTTTCCAATTTGGATTCCTTTTATTTCTTTTTCTTCTCTGATTGCTGTGGCTAAAACTTCCAAAACTATGTTGAATAACAGTGGTGAGAGTGGGCAACCTTGTCTTGTTCCTGATCTTAGTGGAAATGGTTTCCGTTTTTCACCATTGAGAACGATGTTGGCTGTGGGTTTGTCATATATGGCCTTTATTATGTTGAGGAAAGTTCCCTCTATGCCTACTTTCTGGAGGGTTTTTATCATAAATCGGTGTTGAATTTTGTCGAAAGCTTTTTCTGCATCTATTGAGATGATCATATGGTTTTTCTCCTTCAGTTTTTTAATATGGTGTATCACATTGATTTGCGTATATTGAAGACTCTTTGCATTCCTGGGATAAACCCCACTTGATCATGGTGTATGATCCTTTTAATGTGCTGTTGGATTCCGTTTGCTAGTATTTTGTTGAGGATTTTTGCATCTATGTTCATCAGTGACATTGGCCTGTAGTTTTTTTTCTCTGTGACATCTTTGTCTGGTTTTGGTATCAGGGTGATGGTGGCCTTGTAGAATGAGTTTGGGAGTGTTCCTCCCTCTGCTATATTTTGGAAGAGTTTGAGAAGGATAGGTGTTAGCTCTTCCCTAAATATTTGATAGAATTCGCCTGTGAAGCCATCTGGTCCTGGGCTTTTGTTTGTTGGAAGATTTTTAATCACAGTTTCAATTTCAGTGCTTGTGATTGGTCTGTTCATATTTTCTGTTTCTTCCTGGTTCAGTCTCGGAAGGTTGTGCATTTCTAAGAGTTTGTCCATTTCTTCCAGGTTGTCCATTGTATTGGCATAGAGTTGCTTGTAGTAATCTCTCATGATCCTTTGTATTTCTGCAGTGTCAGTTGTTACTTCTCCTTTTTCATTTCTAATTCTATTGATTTGAATCTTCTCCCATTTTTTCTTGATGAGTCTGGATAATGGTTTATCAATTTTGTTTATCTTCTCAAAGAACCAGCTTTTAGTTTTATTGATCTTTGCTATCATTTCCTTCATTTCTTTTTCATTTATTTCTGATCTGATCTTTATGATTTCTTTCCTTCTGCTACCTTTGGGATTTTTTTGTTCTTCTTTCTCTAATTGCTTTAGGTGTAAGGTTAAGTTGTTTATTTGAGATGTTCCTTGTTTCTTTTTTTTTTTTTTAATTGTTTTTTACTTAATTTATTTATTTATTTTTGGCTGTGTTGGGTCTTCGTTTCTGTGCGAGGGCTTTCTCTAGTTGCAGCAAGCGGGGGCCACTCTTCATCGCGGTGCGCGGGCCTCTCACCATTGCGGCCTCTCTTGTTGCGGAGCACAGGCTCCAGACGCGCAGGCTCAGCAGTTGTGGCTCACGGGCCTAGTCGCTCCGTGGCATGTGGGATCTTCCCAGACCAGGGCTCGAACCCGTGTCCCCTGCATCGGCAGGCAGATTCTCAACCACTGCGCCACCAGGGAAGCCCTGTTCCTTGTTTCTTAAGGTAGGATTGTATTGCTATAAACTTCCCTCTTAGAACTTCTTTTGCTGCATCCCACAGGTTTTGGGTCGTCGTGTTTTCATTGTCATTTGTTTCTAGGTATTTTTTGATTTCCCCTTGATTTCTTCAGTGATCTCTTGGTTATTAAGTAGTGTATTGTTTAGCCTCCATGTCTTTGTATTTTTTACAGATTTTTTCCTGTAATTGATATCTAGTCTCATAGCGTTGTGGTCAGAAAAGATACTTGATATGATTTCAATTTTCTTAAATTTACCGAGGCTTGATTTGTGACCCAAGATATGATCTATCCTGGAGAATGTTCCATAAGCACTTGAGAAGAATGTATATTCTGTTGTTTTTGGATGGAATGTCCTATAAATATCAATTAAGTCCGTCTTGTTTAATGTATCATTTAAAGCTTGTGTTTCCTTATTTATTTTCATTTTGGATGATCTGTCCATTGGTGAAAATGGGGTGTTAAAATCCCCTACTATGATTGTGTTACTGTCGATTTCCCCTTTTATGGCTGTTAGCTGTTGCCTTATGTATTGAGGTGCTCCTATGGTGGGTGCATAAATATTTACAATTGTTATATCTTCTTTTTGGATCGATCCCTTGATGATTATGTAGTGTCCTTTGTCTCTTGTAACAGTCTTTATTTTAAAGTCTATTTTGTCTGATACGAGAATTGCTACTCCAGCTTTCTTTTGATTTCCATTTGCATGGAATATCTTTTTCCATCCCCTCACTTTCAGTCTGTATGTGTCCCTAGGTCTGAAGTGGGTCTCTTGTAGACAGCATATATATGGGTCTTGTTTTTGTATCCATTCAGCCAGTCTATGTCTTTTGGTTGGAGCATTTAATCCATTTACATTTAAGGTAATTATCAATTACCTTACATGTAATGTTATGGTATCACACATTCCTATCATACAATAGGAACATACATAATATGTATGTTCCTATTACCATTTTCTTAATTGTTTTGGGTTTGTTATTGTAGGTCTTTTCCTTCTCTTGTGTTTCCTGCCTATAGAAGTTCCTTTAGCATTTGTTGTAAAGCTGGTTTGGTGGTGCTGAATTCGCTTAGCTTTTGCTTGTCTGTAAAGGTTTTAATTTCTCCATCAAATCTGAATGAGATCCTTGCTGGGTAGAGTAATCTTGGTTGTAGGTTTTTCTCCTTCATCACTTTTAATATGTCCTGTCACTCCCTTCTGGCTTGCAGAGTTTCTGCTGAAAGATCAGCTGTTAACCTTATGGGGATTCCCTTGTGTGTTATTTGTTGTTTTTCCCTTGCTGCTTTTAATATTTTTTCTTTGTATTTAATTTTTGATAGTTTGATCAATATGTGTCTTGGCGTGTTTCTCCTTGGATTTATCCTGTATGGGACTCTCTGTGCTTCCTGGACTTGATTAACTATTTCCTTTCCCATATCAGGGAAGTTTTCAACTATAATCTCTTCAAATATTTTCTCAGTCCCTTTCTTTTCCTCTTCTTCTTCTGGCACCCCTATAATTCGAATGTTGGTGCGTTTAACGTTGTCCCAGAGGTCTCTGAGACTGTCCTCAATTCTTTTCATTCTTTTTTCTTTATTCTGCTCTGTGGTAGTTATTTCCACTATTTTATCTTCCAGGTCACTTATCCGTTCTCCTGCCTCAGTTATTCTCCTATTGATCCCTTTTAGAGAATTTTTAATTTCACTTATTGTGTTCTTCATCACTGTTTGTTTGCTCTTTAGTTCCTCTAGGTCCTTGTTAAACATTTCTTGTATTTTCTCTATTCTATTTCCAAGATTTTGGATCATCTTTATCATTATTCTGAATTCTTTTTCAGATAGACTGTCTATTTCCTCTTCATTTGTTAGGTCTGGTGGGTTTTTGCCTTGCTCCTTCATCTGCTGTGTGTTTTTCTGTCTTCTCATTTTGCTTAACTTACTGTGTTTGGGGTCTCCTTTTCGCAGGCTGCAGGTTCATAGTTCCTGTTGTTTTTGGTGTCTGTCCCCAGTGGCTAAGGATGGTTCAGTGGGTTGTGTAGGCTTCCTGGTGGAGGGGACTAGTGCCTGTGTTCTGGTGGATGAGGCTGGATCTTGTCTTTCTGATGGGAATGTCCACGTCTGGTGGTGTGTTTTGGGGTGTCTGTGGCCTTATTATGATTTTAGGCAGCCTCTCTGCTAATGGGTGGGGTTGTGTTCCTGTCTTGCTAGTTGTTTGGCATAGGGTGTCCAGCACTGTAGCTTGCTGGTCGTTGAGTGAAGCTGGGTCTTGGCGTTGAGATGGAGATCTCTGGGAGATTTTCGCCATTTGATATTACGTGGAGCTGGGAGGTCTCTTGTGGACCAGTGTCCTGAACTTGGCTCTCCCACCTCAGAGAAACAGCCCTGGCGCCTGGCTGGAGCACCAAGAGCCTTTCATCCACACAGCTCAGAATAAAAGGGAGAAAAATCAGAAGGGAAGAAAGAAAGAAGATAAAATAAAATAAAGTAAAATAAAGTAAAATAATTAAAATAAAATATAAAAACTAATTATTAAGAAAAAAAAATTTTTAAGTAAAAAAAACAAAACAAAACAAAAAAATGGACAGGCAGAACCCTAGGACAAATGGTAAAAGCAAAGCTATACAGACAAAATCACACAAAGAAGCATACACATACACACTCAGAAAAAGAGAAAAAGTGAAAAAAAAATATATATATCTTTGCTCCCAAAGTCCACCTCCTCAATTTGGGATGATTCGTTGTCTATTCAGGTATTCCACAGATGCAGGTACATCAAGTTGATTGTGGAGATTTAATCCGCTGCTCCTGAGGATGCTGGGAGAAATTTCCCTTTCTCTTCTTTGTTCGCACAGCTCCTGGGGTTCAGCTTTGGATTTGGCCCCGCCTCTGTGTGTAGGTCGCCTGAGGGTGTCTGTTCCCGCTCAGACAGGACGGGGTTAAAGGAGCAGCTGATTCGGGGGCTCTGGCTCACACAGGCCAGGGAGATGGAGGGGTACAGAGTGTGGGGCGAGCCTGCAGCGGCAGAGGCCGGCATGACATTGCACCAGCCTAAGGCGCCATGCGTTCTCCCTGGGAAGTTGTCCCTGGATCACGGGACCCTGGCAGTGGCGGGCTGCACAGGCTCCCGGGAGGGGAGGTGTGGATAGTGACCTGTGCTTGCACACAGGCTTCTTGGTGGCGGCAGCAGCAGCCTTAGCGTATCATGCCCATCTCTGGGGTCCGCGCTGATAGCCACGGCTCGCGCCCGTCTCGGAGCTCCTTTAAGAGGCGCTCTTAATACCCTCTCCTCGCGCACCAGGAAACAAAGAGGCAAGAAAAAGTCTCTTGCCTCTTTGGCAGCTCCAGACTTTTTCCCGGACTCCCTCCCGGCTAGCTGTGGCGCGCTAGCCCCTTCAGGCTGTGTTCACACAGCCAACCCCAGTCCTCTCCCTGTGATCCGACTGAAGCCCGAGCCTCAGCTCCCAGCCCCCGCCCGCCCCGGCGGGTGAGCAGACAAGCCTCTCGGGCTAGTGAGTGGTGGTCGGCTCCGATCCTCTGTGCGGGAATCTCTCCGCTTTGCCCTCCGCACCCCTGTGGCTGCACTCTCCTCCGTAGCTCCGAAGCTTCCCCCTCCGCCACCCTCAGTCTCTGCCCACGAAGGGGCTTCCTAGTGTGTGGAAACCTTTTGTCCCTCACAGCTCCCTCCCACTGGTGCAGGTCCTGTTCCTATTCTTTTGTCTCTGTTTTTTCTTTTTTCTTTTGCCCTACCCAGGTATGTGGGGAGTTTCTTGCCTTTTGGGAGGTCTGAGGTCTTCTGCCAGCGTTCAGTAGGTGTTCTGTAGGAGCTGTTCCACATGTAGATGTATTTCTGATGTATTTGTGGAGAGGAAGGTGATCTCCACGTCTTACTCTTCCGCCAACTTGAAGCTCCTCCCAGTCCTATCTTATTTTATAAATTTTATAAATAAGAGAAAGGCATGAGAAAATAAAGGTGTTTAAATGGACATGGCTTATTAATGTCTCAGCTGGAATTAGGATCCAGGTCTTCTGACTCTAGTCCTATCTTCTCTCTACCACATTTTATTTTAATTTTATCACTGGTAACTAGTTGTAAACATTTTAGTAAGAACATTATTAACAAGAAAAACAAAATACAGTAATTAGAGAGAAAATTAAAATAGCTGATCTGGGAAATGAAAATAAGTCTATTAGGGTTAAAATTTAAGCTACTAGGAATAGCTTGAAAATATTCCAAAGACAAATTAACTGTCCCAAACTTGATAATTAAAAATCAATAAAAGTTTCAAGAAACAAAAAGTGTTACTTGTATACATTTATAAACCATTGAAACACTATTAAAAACAACCCAAATGTCCATCAAAAGATGAATGGATAAGCAAAATGTGGTATATACACACAATGGAATATTACATAGCCATAAAAAGGACTGAAGTTCTTCTACATGCTACAACATGGATGAACCTTGAAAACATTATGCTAAGCGAAATAAGCCAGACACAAAAGGAAAAATATTGTATGATTCTTATCACTTATATGAAATATATACGATAAGCAAATTCATAAAAATAGAAAGTAGAGTATAGATTACCAGGAGCTGGTGGAGGCAATAATGAAGAGTTATTGCTTAATGGGTACAGAGTCTCTATTTGGGGTCATGAAAAGTTTTTAAAATACTGGAGGGACTTCCCTGGTGGCACAGTGGTAAAGAATCCGCCTGCCAGTGCAAGGGACATGGGTTCAATCTCTGGTCAGGGAAGATCCCACATGCCGCGGAGCAACTAAGCCCGTGTGCCACAACTACTGAGCCTGCGCTCTAGAGCCCATGAGCCACAACTACTGAGTCCATGCACCACAACTACTGAAGCCTGTGCGCCTAGAGCCCATGATCCGCAACAAGAGAAACCACTGCAATGAGAAGCCTGCGCAGCGCAACGAAGAGTAGCCCCTGCTGGCCGCAACTAGAAAAAGCCCACGTGCAGCATCGAAGACCCAACGCACCCAAAAAAATAAATAAATAAAATAGTGGCGATGGTCCTACAACAATTAAAAATGTCACTGAATTATACACTTAAAAATGGTTAAAATGGCAAATTTTGAGTACTATTTTATCCCAATCTTTAAAAGTAAAAAAAAAAAATTAAAAAGACCACTATTAAATTACCTATATTTATTTTATAATAAAAAATGTTCAGAAACACCAGCCTATGCATGACCAAAGATTCTAAATCTTATTTGAAATATTTATTCATACAAGTCGTTGTTAAATCCATATGTGTTACGCAGTAGATGGATGGATGGATGGATGGAGGGATGGAGGGATGGATAGATGAAAGGAATAAAAGCAGACAGCCCAGCCTATCACACCTACCTGACAGAGTTGCTAGAAAGATCAAATTAAATGATGTAAAAGTGTTTCAAAATCATAAGGCACTATATAAGTATATTTTGAGTTACATATCCCCAAAATTGAAGCTAAAAGTGATAATACTCTGGGAGAAAATACAGTTTCAATAAAGGATAAAATGTTTGTAAAACCAAGGAAGAATTACTTTTAAAAAGTGTCTGCATGTTTTAAAAATTACAGGCATATCTCATTTTATTTTGCTTCACAGATTTTTTTTTTTTTTTTTTTACAAATTGAAGGTTTGTGACAACCCTTTACTGAGCAAGTTTGTTGCACCATTTTCCCAACAGCATTTGCTCATTTCGTGTCTCTGTGTCACATTTTTAGTAATTCTTGCAATATTTCAAACTTCATTATTGTTATATTTGTTATGTTGATCTGTGATCAATGATCTTTGTTGTTACTCTTGCAAGAAGATTATGACTCGTTGAAAGCTTGCAGTTTTTAGGGACTTCCCTGGTGGTCCAGTGGTTAAGAATCCACCTTCCAATTCAGGGGACGCAGGTTTGATCCCTGGTCAGGGAACTAAGCTCCCACATGCCACAGGGCAACTAAGCCCGCGTGCTGCAACTACAGAGCCCACGTGCTCTGGAGCCTGTGCGCCGCAACTAAGATCCAAAGCAGCCAAAAATAAATAAATTTAAAAAATAAATATAAAAAGAGTGCTATATTTTAAAAAAAGAAAGCTTGCAGTTCTTAGCAATAAAGTATTTTTTTGGCAATAAAGTATTTTTAATTAAGGTATGTACATTTTTTTTTAAGACATAATGCTACTGCACACTTAATAAACTACAGTATGGTGTAAACAAAACTTTTATATGTACTGGGAAACCAAAAAAGTTTGTGTGACTTACTTTAATATTTGCTTTATTGCAGTGGCCTGGTACCAAACCACACTATTTCTGAGGTATGCCTGTACTACATATTTTATAATTAAGAAAAAATATAATCCTTTCAAAAAGCTAAGGAACTATCCTCTTTTTTCTTTCCATTTCATAAATGGGAATAACCATCTATGAAAAGTTGAAAATGGTAAAATATCTGTCCCAGTGCTTTTCAAACTTTAATGTGCATATGAATTACATATGAATTACCCAAAGATGATTATTTCTTGAATCATGTTGCCACATGATTTGAGGGGCTGAATAGTGGCTTCCCCAAAACATTCCCAACCTAATCCTCGAAATTTGTGAATCCTAATTTACATGCGAAAGGGACTTTGCAGATATGATTAAATTAAGACCTCAAGATGGGGATATTATCCTGGATTATCTGACTGGGCCCTAAATGTAATCACAAGTGTCCTTTTAATGGGGAGGCAGGAGGAGACAGAGTGAGAAAAAGGCGATGGAAATAGAGAAAGAGAGAGACTGGAAGATGCTACGCTGCAGTCTTTGAAGATGGGCTATGAACCAAGGAATGCAGGCAGTTTCTAGAAGCTAGAAAAAGCAACGAAACAGATTTTCCCAAAGACCCTCCAGAAGGATGCAGGCCTGCTGACACCTCGATTTTAGCCCTTTGAAACTGATTTCAGACTTGTGTTCTTGTTTTATTTTTATTTTATTTTTGGCTGCACCACATCACATGGCTTGTGGGATCTTAGTTCCCCGACCAGGGATCAAACCCGGGCCCTCAGCAGTGAGAGTTCAGAGTCCTAACCACTGGCCTGCCAGGGAACTCCCCAGACTTGTGCTCTTTTAAGCCACTAATCTATAGTAATATATTACAAGCAGCAAGAGGAAATTAATACAAATCATGCATTATGATACAAATCATAATTTCGATTTCTTTAAAAAGGAACTTACATGCTTATTAGAAGTGTTGTTTATAACACTAAAAATACAGTAATAACTTAAACTCCAAAAAGAAATTTTAAAAGTATGCACAACCATTAAAAACTATCATAGAGGGACTTCCCTGGTGGCACAGTGGTTAAGAATCCGCCTGCCAATACAGGGGACATGGGTTGAAGCTCTGGTCCAGGAAGATCCCACATGCCACGGAGCAACTAAGTCCATGCACCGCAACTACTGAGCCTGTGCTCTAGAGCCCATGAGCCACAACTACTGAGCCCGTACACCACAACTAATGAAGCCCGTGTGCCTAGAGCCTGTGCTCCACGAGAAGCCACCGCAACGAGAAGCCCACACACCACAACGAAGAGTCGCCCCCGCTCTCTGCAACTAGAGAAAGCCCGTGCGGAGCAACAAAAACCCAATGCAGCCATAAATAAATAAATAAATAAATAAATTTATTTTTTTAAAAAACTATCAAAGAAAAATTTAGCTATGTGGAATACATGAAGATATATTAAGATTTTTAAAAAGCAGGTTACGATACTATATAGTTTTTAAAAAAGTTATACTTATGTGTACATATTTTGTTTCCTATAGTGTTACAGACTGAATTGTGTCTCCCCAAAGTTCTTACGTTATTGTTATTCTCTAACCTCCAATGTGATTATACTTGGTGACAGGGCCTTTAGGAGGTAATTAAGGTTAAATGAGGTCAGAAGAGCAGGGTCCTCATGATAGAATTAGCACCCTTATAAGAACAGACACCTGAAAGCTTGCTCACTCATGCTCTCAATCTCTAACCATCATGTGAGAACATAGTGAGAAGAGGCCGTGGAAGAGGTCTCCTACTATACCAGAAACAACCTGCTAGCACCATGATCTTGGACTTCTAGCCTCTAGAACTGTGAGAAAATAAACTTCTTTTAAGCCACCCAATCTATGGGATTTTGCCATGGCAGCACAAGCTATTATTACAGATTTTAGTATTGAGAAGTGGGGTGTTGCTTTAAGGAATACCTAAAAATGTGGAAGAAGCTTTGGAACAGTAATGGGTGGAGGCTGGAAGAGTTTGGAGGTGGCATGCTAGAAATATGGGTATTAAAGGTGATTCTGGTGAGATCTCAAATGGAAATGAGGAACATGTTATCGGAAACTGGAGAAAAGGTGACCCTTGTTATAAAGTGGCCAAGAACTGGCTGAATTTAGTGTTCGGTGGAAGGTAGAACTTCCAAGTAATGAAACTGGCTATTTAGCTGAGGTTTCTAAGTGAAGTACTGAAGGAGTGGCTTGGTTCCTCCTGTTTATAGTAAAATGCAAAATGGGATACATGAAGAAGAAATTGTTAAGCAAAAAGGAACCGGAACCTAAAAATTTGGAAAATTCTCAGCCTATCTATATTGCAAATTAGACAGCATGTTCTGAAGAGGACATCAAGGGTGTGGCTGGATCATCACTCCATAAAAAGCTTATGGTATTATAAGAGCCAAAACAATGCCAGTTTGAACTGAAGGGGATAGTGACAGGACAAAATGAAGGAAGGCTGACCGACTTCTTGGATTTGAAAGGACTGGAGAGTATTTCGCTGCAAACATCAGCTATTCTTCAAGAAGAGGGAAAAATGACCCTGAAGGCCATTCAGAGGTCATCAGGGCTACTACCTCATTTTCAACAGGCCAGATGGCCTCTGCCAGAGGTTAGGGGCAGAACCTCCACCTAGAGTTGTGGGGTGATGCTGCCATGCCAGTGGGCCTGGAAGGCAGAGTATCAAACCAAAAAGGATTAATGTCAAGCCTTAAGATCTAATGGAATTTGCCTGGCTAGGTTTTGGACTTCCTTGGGACCCATCACTCCATTTTTCCTTCTGATTTTTTCCTTTAGAATGAGAATGTCTATCCTACCATTGTATTTTGGAAAGACTTAACTTGTCAAGTTTCACAGGTTCACAGCTGGAGAAGAATTCTGCCTCAGAAAGAACTGTACCTGAGGACTTCCCCACTTCCAATGCAGTTGGCCCGGGTTCAATCCCTGGTCAGGGAACTAGATCCCACATATATGCCGCAACTAAGAGTTCGCATGCCACAACTAAGACCCGGTACAATCAAATAAAAATAATTATTAAAAAAAAAAAAGAACTGTACCTGGAATCTCACTGGTATCTGATTTAGAGGATATTTTAATGAGACTTTGTACTTTAGAGTTGATGCTGGAATGAGTTAAGACTTTGGGGGCTGTTGGGATAGAATGTATGTATTTTGCATGTGAGGACATGAATTTGCGGGGACCAGGGGCAGAATGCTATGGACTGAACTGTGTCCTCTCAAAATTCATATGTTGAAGCCCTACCTCCAATGTGACTATTTGGAGATAGGGCTTTTAGGAGGTAATTAATGTTAAATGAGGTTATAAGGGTGGATTTCTCACAGGATTGGTGGCCTTATAAGACAGGAAAAGAGACCGGTCTCTATCTATGCGCATTCACCTAGGAAAGTCCTTGTGAGCAAACAGTGAGAAGGCAGCTGTCTGCAAGCAAGGAAGACAGCCCTTACCAGAACCAGACCATACTGGGACACTGAGAAAATACCATGAGAAAATTCTGTTTTGTAAGTTTATGGTATTTTGTTACTGCAGCCCAAGCGGACTGTTTATTATAACTAGAAAAATAAATATCTTTTCAGCAGCACAACTTTGAAAGGCTCTGATATGAAAATTTTATTTAAAAAGAGTTGCAAACAAAAAGAAATACACTTGGCTTTGTCAATATTCAGGGTCTCATATATATATATATTTTTAACATCTGTATTGGAGTATAATTGCTTTACAATGGTGTGTTAGTTTCTGCTTTATAACAAAGTGAATCAGTTATACATATACATATGTTCCCATATCTCTTCCCTCTTGCATCTCCCTCCCTCCCACCCCTCTAGGTGGTCACAAAGCACCGAGGTGATCTCTCTGTGCTATGCGGCTGCTTCCCACTAGCTAATCTATTTTACGTTTGGTAGTGTATATATGTCCATGCCACTCTCTCACTTTGTCCCAGCTTACCCTTCCCCCTCCCCACATCCTCAAGTCCATTCTCTAGTAGGTCTGTGTCTTTATTCCCGTCTTGCCCCTAGGTTCTCCATGACCATTTTTTTTTCTTAGATTCCATATATATGCGTTAGCATATGGTATTTCTTTTTCTCTTTCTGACTTACTTCACTCTGTATGACAGACTCTAGGTCCATCCACCTCACTACAAATAACTCAATTTTGCTTCTTTTTATGGCTGAGTAATATTCCATGTATATATGTGCCACATCTTCTTTATCCATTCATCTGTTGATGGACACTTAGGTTGCTTCCATGTCCTGGCTATTGTAAATAGAGCTGTAGTGAACATTTTGGTACATGACTCTTTTTGAATTATGGTTTTCTCAGGGTATATGCCCAGTACTGGGATTGCTGGGTTGTATGGTAGTTCTATTTTTAGTTTTTTAAGGAACCTCCATACTGTTCTCCATAGTGGCTGTATCAATTTACATTCCCACCAACAGTGTAGGAGTGTTCTCTTTTCTCCACACCCTCTCCAGCATTTATTGTTTATAGATTTTTTGATGATGGCCATTCTGACTGGTGTGAGATGATATCTCATTGTAGTTTTGATGTGCGTTTCTCTAATGATTAATGATGTTGAGCATTCTTTCATGTGTTTGTTGGCAATCTGTATATCTTCTTTGGAGAAATGTTTATTTAGGTCTTCTGCCCATTTTTGGATTGGGTTGTTTGTTTTTTTGATATTGAGCTGCATGAGCTGCTTGTAAATTTTGGAGATTAATCCTTTGTCAGTTGCTTCATTTGCAAATACTTTCTCCCATTCTGAGGGTTGTCTTTTTGTCTTGTTTATGGTTTCCTTTGCTGTGCAAAAGCTTTTAAGTTTCATTAGGTCCCATTTGTTTATTTTTGTTTTTATTTCCATTTCTCTAGGAGGTGGGTCAAAAAGGATCTTGCTGTGATTTATGTCATAGAGTGTTCTGCCTATGTTTTCCTCTAAGAGTTTGATAGTGTCTGGCCTTACATTTAGGTCTTTAATCCATTTTGGGGTCTCATAGTTCTTTTAAAGTACAGTATTATAATGCTTTATAAAATGACCTCTTAACAGTATCTGATGCCTGGTAACACTGATATTTATCACTTAACAACCCCCTTACTCTTGATGTTATGATTTGAGTAGATAGACTATAAAATGACAGGTAATTTTTTAAAATGACTTCATTAATTATAATAAAAACATATGCCTTAAAGCCCTCAAAAATAAGATAGTTACAATTAGTTATCCTATACTAAAGTAGTCATTTGAAATTAGTCTTACATAATTAGGATGACCATAAGCCTGATTTGCCTGGGACAGTCCTGATTTATGTCCTGGTATAATTGTTAGCAGTGCCTATTTTCATTCTTTAAAAAGTCCTTGCCAACTATGGTTAGTCTATGTATAATCAATTACAGAATAATTACATTTTTAAAATCTTATGAATTTAGTGTTCAGTCTGGGACAGGAAATACCAACTGTCACTAAAGTCTGGAAAATATGGTTGTCACGGTATATAATATTCAATTACTTAAATAATTTTCTTCCACTGGGAGTCAAAGTAAATTTTGTAAATGAATTAAGAAGCACTAAGAACCAGGTACCAAAACATTTTAAAATTTTGAAACCACTCAAGAATCCAAATTTTTAATTTATTCAAGCAGTATTAAGATTATTCAAAGGAAAATGTCAGTACACCTAGAACTGGATCACACCATGTTTCAAAAATATAGAAATAAATGACTGTAAGCTTATCAACTTGACAACATAGATATATGTTCCAGTCAATGTTCTAGATGGGATAACAACTCCAAAGTCCTTCCTTTAATGTTACAAAATAACATTAAAAACTGAACAAATGACTTCGATTTTAGGATTGGGGTCACTAAAATCAGACTGGTCATCCAAAATTTGTATCCTACTCATAAACTGAATGTAATGATATGCTGACTCTTGGTGCTGGCTTTTCTTCATAATAGAAACATGTCATTTTTGAGAATTATCAAAGCTACATTTAAAGAGGAGAGCACAATAGGAATGTGAAAAAAATCTTTTCTTCCTAGAAATGTCTAGGCAATTGGCAAAGAAAGGAGGAAAAAACAGTCTGAATATTAAATTCAGATTGGCCATAAGCGATCAGCTTTCCACATTTGCAAAATACAATACCTGTATCATCTCTACTGAATGTTACTGAAAATGAAAACAGGGTTAAATACAACTGTAGAACACTGCTTAGTTTAGAAAAACTCTTTCAGAGAATCCTATTTGTTAAGTATTTTCACTTAATATAGACCTGATCCATTCACTCACCATTCACTTAATATAGACTGGATTCATTCACGCCATAGTGTTTATATTCTAAAGTAACGAGTCTACTACTTGTAAGCACTGCATCTCTCACAGCATCAATACATATGTATACTCTGAGACTAGTCTTTGGATTCCTTTTCTTCCTCTGAGTCCCGTGACCGCTTCCGGATATTCAATGAACCTTCTGTTTGCAATGAACGTGCAGTAGCAACAACAGCATCTCTAAATCCCTGAGGCTGCAAGATGAAAAAATATACAAGTATGCTTTAAGAACATCTAAAATAACAACTGGTCTTCCAAATATTTTAAAGTAATTGATAAAAGAGCTACTTTATTCTTGGGATAGAAGTTATCAACCACTGTGAATGAAGAGGATAAACCTCAAAGATAGCCAGGGCTATAATAGGGTAATTTTTATCTAGAGTATGTGTATGTATTTACTTATATATACACATACACAGAAATATAGTACATTATAAAAATATTCTCTAAAAGTCAATCCTAACAAACTTTACAGTGGCTCTATTGGAAGAGGTGAAAGGAAGTAACATGCACTAATTACTTAGGTACTTTAGAAATATTTTCACAATTAAATACTCTAATGAATTGGGAGATTGGGATTGACATATATACACTAATACGTATAAAACAGATAACTAATGAGAACCTGCTGTATAGCACAGGGAACTCCACTTTGCTGTACAGCAGAAACTAACACAACATTGTAAAACAACTATATCCCAATAAAAATAAATAAATACTCTAAAATAAAATGTCCCGATTAGATACTTTAAATACACCTGGGCAGTGCAAAGACTAAGTAGATAATTCAGTTTCAGAATCTCCTTCTATTTCTGTTTTTGTCCTTAAAAAATGAGACGCCAAGAATATATCTGATTCAACACTATTGATAAATATGCATTATTTTAGCCAAAAATGTATTTTCTATGATGTAAAATTACTGGAAAATTAACACTTTAAAGTGGGATATATTTCACTTATATGTGGAATCTAAAAAAATAACAAGAAATTAGTGAATACAACAAAAAAGAAGCAGACTCACAGATATAGAGAACAAACTAGTGGTCACCAGTGGGAAGAGGAAAGTGGGGAGGGGCAATAATGAGGTAGGGGATTAAGATGTACAAACTACAACACTATGCATAAAATAAACTACAAGAATATTATTGTACAACATGGGGAATATAGCCAGTATTTTACAATAACTATAAATGGAGTATAACCTTTAAAAATTGTGAATCACTATAATGTACATGTGTAACTTATATAATATTACATATCAACTATACGTCAATAAAAAAAGAAAAAAGTGGGATATATTTGATGGCTATGATAGGTCTATAATATGTGCAGATCAAAATGAGTAATGCTGGTATTTTTTTCTTTTCTGAAGATCTTTAACGACCTTTACTTTAAAAATCTAATATCCTGACATTACACATGGCATGGAACACACTCCCTTACAAATAAGTATTTCCTCTGTTCTTAAGAATAAATTTCAGTTCAATTGTGACTAGAGAATTCTTTACATATACTACTGTTTTGGGGATAATGTTCTAAGCATCAAAAGCTGTCCTCAAATATGCTTGCTGCCTACAGAAGTTAACAGAAGCAATTTGTAAATGCTCTCTTCAGATAATTACTGCCCACTAACACCAAAATCCCACTCTAATCAAATAATACTGACTGTGATTTGAAATAGTACTGTAGCATCCTTCTGGCTTGGTGATTTGTACAATGTTGCCAACCTGCTTAGAGAAAAAGAATAAATGTACACAAACACATGATCTTAATTAATTAGTTCAGACGACTGATTTTGTAATTTAAACGCATAGCTTTTTACTATATAATTCTATTATTTTGTTCTCTAAGAACACAGAAAGCAAAGAAATATCAAAAATACTCCCTTAAAACAACAGCTATATGTATACATGTAATAATTATTACATATAATAATAGATTTGTTTACATAAGTGAAATTTTAAAACAACCAAAAAGGCCAATGACTGATTCAAATAAATTATTTTATACATGACAAGATACTATTTACACTTAAGAAAATAAAGTGGAAGAAAATATTTAATGAGATTGGAAAATATTAATAATATATGAAGTATAAATTATACTGTATGAGCCCACATTTATGAGTAAGTTTGTATATATACATTATATAGAAAAATTACTAAAAGACTACAATCAAAGGGATTTCCCTGGTGGTCCAGTGGGTAAGACTCCGTGCTCCCAATGCAGGGGGTCTGGGTTCGATCCCTGGTCGGGGAACTAGATCCCGCATGCATGCTGCAACTAAGATCCGGCGCAGCCAAAATAAATAAATAAATATTAAAACAAACAACAACAACAAAAAAAACTACAATCAAAAAGTAAAGTTGGGGGCTTCCCTGGTGGCGCAGTGGTTGAGAATCTGCCTGCCAATGCAGGGGACACGGGTTCGAGCCCTGGTCTGGGAAGATCCCACATGCCGTGGAGCAACTGGGCCCGTGAGCCACAACTACTGAGCCTGAGCGTCTGGAGCCTCTGCTCCGCAACAAGAGAGACCGCGATAGTGAGAGGCCCGTGCACCGTGATGAAGAGTGGCCCCCACTCGCCGCAACTGGAGAAAGCCCTCACACAGAAACAAAGACCCAACACAGCCAAAAGTAAACATAATAAATAAATAATAAATAAAAATTAAAAAACAAAAAACAAAAAAAAAAAGTAAAGTTGCTGTTACAAGGTAAAAGTTGTTTTTTTGTTTGGTTATCTACATCTTTCTACAGTAATTGTGTATTTTTTTATGTGTTATAATGGAAATATTAATATAATTTCTTGGTATTTAAATGAGGAACACATACTCATATTATACTAATACAAATAATCTAGGAAAACACATTCTTTCAAAATACTTATGTTCAGAAAAATCGCTGTCAAAACAGGACAAGGTCTGTTTAGGTATGATTTTACTGTGTACTCTACAAAGTAAATAATATAAAACTGAAAGCTGAAAGTAGTTGAGAAATAAAATTCTAAACTCTTATTAACTATGCTCAAATACCGTAACAGCAACAAATACAGTTGACCCTTGAACAATGCAGGGGTTAGGGGCACCAACCCCCACGCAGTCCAAAATCCGAATACTCTGCTTCAAAAACAAAGGAATTGATAAATGAGTCACCCAAGGGCAGGAAGCTGAAACCGTTTAGATAGAATCAGGACTCAAAACCCTAGTTCTTTTAACTCCACATACTTTGATCTCTAATTGAACACAAAAAAACTTTTCCCCACACATAAAGATCTGTAAAATGAAAATACAGATACTACATTTATTGAAAAAAATCTGCGTGTAAGTAGACCCATGCAATTCAAACCCTTGTTGTTCGCTGGTCAACTGTATAAGAAAAACTTTTTTTTTTTTTTGGCCACACCGTGTAGCATGTGAGATCTTAGTTCCCTGACCAGGGATCAAACCCGCACCCCCTGCAGTGGAAGCATGGGGTCTTAATCACTGGACCGCCAGGGAAGTCCCTAAGCAAAAACTTTTAAAGTGCCTTTTAAAAATTACTTTAAAACTGATATAATTTATTCACAATAGCTAAAAGGTAGAAGCAACCCAAGTGTCTGACAGATGAATGGATAAACAAAAGGTGGTATATACATACCATGGAATATTGCTCAGTCTTAAAAAGGAAAGGAATTCTGACATATGCTACAATGAACCTTGAAGACTTTACGCTAAGTCAAATAAAGCCAGTCACAAAAGGACCAATATTGTATGCTTCTGCTTATATGAGGTGCCTAGAGCAGTCAAATTCATAGAGACAGAAGGTAGAATGGTGGTTCCCAGGGGCTGGTAGGAGGGGAGGATGGGGAATTAGTATTTAATAAGCATGGAGTTTCAGTTTGGGAAGATGAAAAAGTTCTGGAGATGGATGGTGGTGATGACTGTAAAATAATATGAATGTACTTCATGCCACAGAATCGTACACTTAAATGGTTAAAATGGTAAATTTTATGTTATATGTACTTTACCACAATTTTTTTTTTGGCCGCAGCATGCAGAATGCAGGATCTTAGTTCCCTGACCAGGGATCGAACCTGTGCCCCCCTATAGTGGAAGTGCAGAGTCCTAACCACTGGACGCCAGGGAATTCCCTACTTTACCACAATTTTAAAAAACTGATATAACTGTACAAAATGAGGATTCTAACTTAGAGAAAAATCATAGCCTCTCAGAGTTAAACGGATCATTTCTTTAAATGTAATATAATGTTGATTTGTTTTCAAAAATAATTCAAAAAGACATCTTGGTTTATGATGGTACTCTCTTAATTTTGAAATTGGCCCCTACTCAGGCATAATTCAAAAGAGGAGCACTCAGAGACCATCATCCATTAGCTTTTAGGTTTGTTCTTTCAGGATGAGAATAGAAGAATCCAAAATGTCATATCTTTGTAATAGCAACTGTATGCATAAATAAAATAACTGTTAAGTAATATGTAATATAAGAATAATTGTGTTAGGGAGTGAGTGAAATCATCAACTTTTACAATGCTTTAGGGCTGATGGTCTATCTTTAACGCAAAATAAAACAGAAAAAATAGAGGTATGGTGTATTTAAATCTATTTTATTAAAAAAACACACTCTTTTTGATCCAATAAAACAAAAATTAGCTAACCTTCTGAAAAATTAGTATCTAAATCACCTCATATCACCATATGTCCAAAAAGGTACCCAGTACATCCAACTTTTCTGAGAAAATTATTAAAAAGCAAATAAGATTTTAAGAAGCATTTATATGTTTATTAATAATCCTAACATCAAGTGGGCATTAAGTATTCAGGTTGAAAATCTTCCTCAAATTTCTAGGTAAAAATAAAATTTATATTTCATGTCTGCATCTCAAGAGATCTTTTTAAACAACAAACTAAACCAAAGAATCACTTGGCTCATGGCCCCAGCTGAGATGAAGCTTAACATATGGCTGAACTACATAGTTTAGGTCAGGAAGAAACAGGACAGAAGCACAATTTGTGCTTTAAAACTGAGACACATATGAAACACTGTGTGGGGGTGTTGATGTATTACTCCACTCTACCACCAGATCTCCTTGGCAAAGAGTGGTATAATTCTGAACAATCTTGGCCTCATATTATCATGAATATGCAAACTGGAGGAAAACCCACACAACATACCGGACAGAGACAAAAGTATTTCTCTTAATAACTATTGGAATGTTATTCCATTATTAATCAAAGGGTAAAAATCAGGTGTTTCTAGTGAAGATGGGGACTGGGGCATGAGGCGGAACACTTAAATTCAATTCTCAACATAAATTTGGCTAGTCAAGGTCTTCAGTTTTCTGCTCAAACTAGAAGTGTTCATTTTTATAACTATTTTCCCCCAGCATGAATTTCTATTTCCAATCTTTCAAGATAAACTAAATTTTAAAACACATACAAGATTTCATGCAACTTTAATAACTTAAAGATATCAGATTTCAAACAATGAAGAACAAAACTATGTTGATTTTATTAAATGAGGTCAACTTATTCTGATTCTATAAAGTATGTACAGTACTTATCATATATCTATCATATATCATTAGAAAAAGGTTTTTACCTAAAAAGGAGGATAAGAGCTATACCTTCAGATTCGCTGGCGATCAATGCAATAATACAATTACATTCTAGAAACAGCAATTATAGGAGAAAAGGAATGGACTCTATTATAAAGTCAGCTAAAAAATGTGGATACTACTACCTATTTCATAGAGTTATTTGGAAAATAAAATGAAATTATATATATACACACACCAAGCACTTAGCATAATAAAGAACAGTTAATAAATATTCAAAAAATGGTAGCTATTATTTACTACTTTTTAATCTTTCTGGGCCTTGATCTTCTCACTGTTAATGATAATTGGTACAGTGTTTTCAAAGAGTTATTGAAAGACTCACAGATATATAGAATAAATTAGTGGTTACCAGCGGGGAGAGGGAGGGGGCAATACAGGAGTAGGCGATTAAGAGGTACAAACTACTATGTATAAATTAAGCTACAAGGATACACTGTACAACACAGCAAATATAGCCAATATTTTATAATAACTATAAATGGAGCATAACCTTTAAAAATTGTGAATCACTATACTGTACACCTGTAACTTCCATAATAGTGTGTATCAACCATATTTAAGTTTTTTTAAAAGAGTTACTGAAGGGATTATATGAAATGTTGTATATAAGGTACCCAGTTAAATACCTAGCACAAGCAAGCACTTATTAAAATGATAGTATGGGATACAGGTAAAAATTCATAGAACAGCACATTTCCCCTAAGTCTATCTATTCAATGTCAGTGTTCTACGCCACTGTCTAATTTCTTGGGAAGGATTAGTAAGAAGCTGAAGTCATAAAATGGTTAACTCTTAAGAAAGTAAGCATGATTTTCTGATCTCATGGGTGCCTAACCAATGCTAACTTCTAGAATTTGACAAAGGCAGCAAACTTCTCCTTCTGACAAATGCATAAAAAGATGAAAGAAACATCTTTCTCTGCTCCTATTATTTTTCTCACTTCTTAGATGTATTCTATTAGTGAGTATGTAATACTAGAATAATAGTGGAAGACTACTACTGTATACTAGCTCAACGGGAACTTCTAATAACATTTAAATAGTGGGATGTGCTTTACAGAAACCTAAATCTGGGAAAATATAAGCGATATGTTCAAAAGACTCTCTTCTGGAGAACTGCTGCCAAATCTTTACAATAGGGTTTGTTGCTGAGAAAAGAACTGCTTTTGTGAATCCAGAACACAATGACTTATTTACAGAATTGGGGGGATGGGAGTTGAATGTAAAGAACTATGTGTAATGGGGAAAAAAAGTTACCTGAGGTCTTTGGAAATGCCAGCTTTAAAAGAGACACAAACTGCATGAACTAGTTATAAAAGATGTATACAACTATAATAGGGTCAGCTATGAGCTCAGGGTCAGTAAAACCTAACTTGGTCAGGCTTGATTTTTTTCACTTTGTACAAGAATGAAGAAATGCAGAAAAAGAAATAGTATCTCTGACCAGACCCAATATGTATTTAAGCAATCCTTTTTTCCATTTTTGCCCACATGCTGTCTCAATTTCCCCATTGGAGTATTTCCAAACCAAGTTATCTAGGTTATACCAATTAACTTCAAAGCAGAGATGTTGGCATAAATCTGACATTTCTAGAAGTATAGAATAAAAGACTCCATGGCTTTCAATTGCCTATTTTAAAAAAATGAAAGGTGGTTTGTTCACTTGCTCAGCAGCTTTAAAAACAAAGGTTTCATGCTGCCACAGTTTTATTTTAAAGAACAATACTTGTGAAAGGCAAGTAAGTAACTGGATAATAAAAGTAGGACAGGAAAATATAAAAGAAAACAAAAACAGACACAATTTCATACAGGAAATACATTAACAAACTAAGAAAAAACATCCTATTTTCCACATAAATTAGTCCTAAAGCTAACCTCAAAGTTTTCCTTTTGTCCTGATTTTACTCTTCTTTCAATCCCTTCCAGGAACACAGAGTACCTACCTCCCTCTGCATGGTTAATAAATGGTACTTGATTTCAAAGAGCTTTAGAAGGTAGCATTCTTTGGCCACCTACTCATTTCAGGAGCACCCCATCATTTAAATATTCCAAAGAATTTCCTAGGTAGTTAAATGTGCAGTATAACAACATGTTTCTATGTTTGCTCTAGGTAATGAAGGCAACAAAAGCTTTAGTTCATGGGGGTACTGTAGATCTCATCCACTGGACTAGCTCTAAGAAACTGATAAATGTTCAGTGTAATCAACCCAATACTCAGAATTATTAACTTATTTCTATACAGACCTTTGCTTCTGGTCCCAATGAAAGATTAGTCGTATTGTAGCAGCATGCCCCCAACTTTCCCCTGAGGGAAAAAGAACATGGTAACTGACTAAGTTATAAGTCTCTCAGAATGCCTCTGACCAAATACAGTTTTACTTTACTTAATTTAACATAACGAAAGTATATTTGGTTTCAAAAAACCTGGTACATGGGTAACATCCTGAGATTAATAGATTTTCACCTATCTGTGGAAATACTGCAGATCATTATCACTATCCTCTATTTGCTTTTAGAAAACTTTATAGTTTGAGTCAACATGTTTGTCAATCTTCCTTATCATCAGGCTTAATAACGTATTTCAGACCACCAGAAGAAAAGCAAAAACTCTGACAGAATATTCTTAAAGATTTTAGTATACATGAACCTTGAAGCACTGTGTTCTAACAAAGCCCCGAGTAAGGTTAGAAAGAGTCATAAGTCTATTCATTACAGTTTGATTTGTATTTAAATGGATTCACCACTCCTCCTGCCTAAGACTGTGTGCTTTCTGAGGGAGTCATCTTATGAATATTTATATGCTAAGTACCTGACACAAGAGTTGCCAGAGAGTAGATGCTCAATAAATGTTAAACATCTGAAAGGATGAGTCAGTATCTAAAGGTACTGTGCTCCACGCTAAGATTTATCAATGAATAAGACAGTCTTCTCCACTTTCATGGAGCTTACAGGACTCAACAAGCATCAAATGAAAGAGGTAGAAAAAAATGTATTTAACTAAAAATGTTTATTTGATTAATTGCCTACCCAGTGCAGGAACCAGCAAGGCCTGATTTTTATCAATCTTCGTTGTCATCTGATTGGTTAAAATTACCTACAAAAGCAAAATGTGAGAAAATTAGGTGAGTCTCCTCCCAAATTTATCAAGTAAATAGTCACGTGATTTTAGTATTCTGAATATAATCTAATTTAAAGAAAGGTATATGTAGGTAATGAAAACTTTTCTGATATATTTTTTAGATATTACCCATAAAAATGAGTAAAATTATCTGAATACGTGATTCTACTGAATATAAAACATTTTTTAACAGACTAGAACAAAGAAGTTCTTATTGTGATGATGGAAGAAAAAAAATATAGTAGATAATACATAAAGGTCTAAAGAGACCATGTGTAAAAACTTCATAACTAGGAGCACAGGAAACATGGCAGTCTGTGTTCTTTACCACTGTTGCCTCTCTAGAATACATTTATTCAAAGGAATATAAAATCCTTAATAAATAACTCAATGTTTATACTTTTAGGGGAGAGACAGTATTACCATTTACGATTTTACAGAAAAGAAAAAAAAAAACTGAGGCAAAGAATTATGAGAAGAGATCTAAAATCATAAAGAGAGCACAGTATAATTAGAAGAACTGGGAAAAAATAAAACCCAGTAACAGATCAACTGACCCAAAAATTATGACTACGCTAGTCTGCTGGTAATAGAGATATAGGTGTTGCCTTACTCACAGATGCCCTCAAGGCTAAAAATATTGCTAATTCTTTTGGATTAAATAGTGGCCTATAGAAAAGATTCCATGTTTAGAAAGATAGTAATTTTATTTTATTTACTTATTCTTTGGCCGCACTGCATGGCATGTGGGATCTTAGTTCCTCAACCAGGGATCGAATCCGTGCCCCCTGCAGTGGAAGGGCGGAGTCTAAACCACTGGACCACCAGGGAAGTCCCCAAAGATAGTAATTTTAGAGTAGAGAAAAAAGAAAGTGTTTAAGGCTAACTTAATACAGTAAAAGTCAGATTATCTGGCACCTTCTCATCCAAAATTCTCCAGAAATGGTTATTTTAAATATTGTTCCAATACAGATCTTCCCTCCAGAAATAAGACAGATACTACTCCAAGCTGAAACTGATAAAGAACTTCTAAGAAAAGCAATGAGAAAAGAACCTATTCTAAAAAAGACATCTATTTCTTAAGAAAACTGAAAAGAAAAGGCTGTTTGGCTCTTCCCACCACAGTGGTCAACACCCTAAAGTTTTTGTTTATCTACGAAGGAGAAATCTGTGATCCATCTAGAACTCAGTCAGGCACAAACTGGATGACAGCACTTCCTCCTAGTTCCTCTCCCCTTAAGTGCCATAGTGGTTTTCCCATGTTTTACCTTATTCCAGGTATCTTAGAACAAGCTAAGCAGGAATTTAAATTGGTAATTCACTAAAATATATGTCTTACCGGCATCCACAACATGTTGAATAATACTCTTTACACACTATCAAGTGTTTAATCTTTAGCAACTGGGATATTTACTTACACCAACACTTTTTGGTTAAAGGTGCACTATTCAATTCTGCAGCCATGAGCCATATATAGCTTTTTAAAACTAAATTAATTAAAACTAGAAATTCACTTCCTCTGAAGCATTAGCCACATTTCAAGTGCTCAACACCCATGGAACTACTGTATCAGACTGAACATTTTCATCTTTTTTTTTTTTTTTTGGCTGCGTTGGGTCTTTGTTGCTGCACTCAGGCTTTCTCTAGTTGCGGCGAGCGGGGGCTACTCCTCATTGCGGTAGGCGGGCTTCTCATTGTGGTGGCTTCTCTTGTTGCAGAGCACAGGCTCTAGGTGCGCAGGCTTCAGTAGTTGCGGCGCGTGGGCTCAGTAGTTGTGGCGCGTGGGCTCAGTAGTTGTGGCTCGTGGGCTCTAGAGCACAGGCTCAGTAGTTGTGGCGCACAGGCTTAGTTGCTCCGTGACATGTGGGATCTTCTCAGGCCAGGGATCAAACCCGTGTCCCCTGCATTGGCAGGTGGATTCTAAACCACTGTGCCATCAGGGAAGTCCTGAGCATTTTCTTCTTTGCAGAAAGTTATACCAGACAGCATTGGTTTAGAGAATATTACATACACATCTTACACATTATCCATTACACATCTTGAGGAAATTGTAAATAGACATACTGGCTTACCAGTTGTTCAACATCCCAAAATCAGAATTTGCGTTGTTAGCATATACTTATAATTAACAGTATTTCTGCAAAAATGTTGGGTTTACCATGACATAAATGAAAATTACTGTGTGATTACTCCAAGCTCCTAAAGAATGAGTCTTGGGAGTTCCCTAGTGGACTAGTGGATAGGATTATGGGCTTTCACTGCCATGGCCTGGGGTTCAATCCCTGGTCAGGGAATTGAGATCCCACAAGCTGCGCAGCACGGCCAAAAAAAATTAAAAACAATGGGTCTTAAAATAGTGAAGTGGGGACTTCCCTGGTGGCGCAGTGGTTAAGAATCTGCATGCCAATGCAAGGGACACGAGTTCGAGCCCTGGTCTGGGAAGATCCCACATGCCACGGAGCAACTAGGCCAGTGCACCACAACTACTGAGCCCACACGCCTAGAGCCAGTGCTCCACAACGGGAGAAGCCACCGCAATGAGAAGCCCACGCACAGCAACGCAACTAGAGAAAGTCCGTGCGCAGCAACGAAGACCCAACGCAGTCAAAATTAAATAAATTAATTTAAAAAAAAAATAGTGAAGTAATAATCACTTTAAAATTATAAACTTCACTGCTTTAAAAATACTTCTGCTGCCCAAATGTCCTTCAACGGATGAATAAACAAAATGTGGTCTATCAATAAAATGCAAAATTATTCAGACATAAAAAGGATGTAGATACATGCCACGACATGGATGAATCTTGAACACACTATGCTAAGTGAAAGAAGCCAGACATAAAAGACCACATATTGTATGATTCTATTTATATAAAATATCCAGAAAGACAAATCCATAGAGACAGAAAGCAGACTAGTGGTTGTTAGTGGCTGAAGGGAGGGTGCAATGGGGAATGATGGTTAATGGGTAAGGGAGTTCTTTTTGGGGTGATGGAAATGTTCTAAAATTAGATAGCTGTGATGGTTGCACAACTCTGCAAATATACTAAAAAGCACTAAACTATGCTTTAAAAGGGTTAATTTTATGCTATGTTAATTATATCTAATAGAGCTGTTAAATTTTTTTCTGATAATAATCAAATAAATGCATCTCTAAAAGGACTCTCTCCATATCAGTCTGCAAAGACTTAAAAAACTCAAAGTTGGTAAAAAAGTGGGAAAACAAGAATTCGCATGCATGTTATACACATGAAACTAATATAATATTGTAAATCAAAATATCTCCAAAAAAAGTCTATCTCCTATTTTAGAAAAAAAGTATAATTGGAATCTAATCAAGAGGAAACATCACAGAAACCCGAAATTGTAACTTTTTTTTTTTTTGCCACGCCATGTGGCATGTGGGATCTTAGTTCCCCGACCAGGGATTGAACCCGTGCCCCTGCACTGGGAGCATGGAGTCTTAACCACTGGATGGCCAGGGAAGTCCCCACAGAAACCCAAAATTAAGAGATAATCTCTAAAATCACTGGCTTCTATTCTTCAAAGTACAGCAATGTCACAAAAACAAAGAAAGGGGGCTTCCCTGGTGGCGCAGTGGTTGAGAGTCTGCCTGCCAATGCAGGGGACACGGGTTCGAGCCCTGGTCTGGGAGGATCCCACATGCCGCGGAGCGACTAGGCCCGTGAGCCACAATTGCTGAGCCTGCGCGTCTGGAGCCTGTGCTCCGCAACAGGAGAGGCCGCGATGGTGAGGGGCCCGCGCACCGCGATGAAGAGTGGCCCCCGCTTGCCACAACTAGAGAGAGCCCTCGCACAGAAACGAAGACCCAACACAGCCATAAATAAATAAGTAAAATTAAAAAAAAAAAAACAAAGAAAGGCAACTAAAGAGATACAACATCTAAAGGCAATATGCGATTCCAGTTGGCAAAAAGAACGGGAAAAATTTGCTGTGAAGGACATCATTGGGATAATTGACAGAACAGGAATATGGATTATATATTAAAGTGCTGTATCAATATTAAATTTCCTACATTTGATAACTATACTGTGGACACATACGAGAATATTCTTGTTCTTAGGAAATACACACTGAATATTATCAGATAAAAGGATATGATATATGCAACTCTTTTCAAAGTGTTCAGAAAAATATATACATAAACTCTGTGTGTGTTTGTGTATGTATAGAAAGAGAGTGGGGAGAGAGAATAAGAATGAAAAAGGAAACCTTGGGAAAGGTTATATGGGAGTTCTTTATACTATTCAAATCAACAAATAAAATTTTATCTTTTCCCCACTGAACTAAAAAAAAAAAAAAAAAAAGAAAGGATTCCCATTCATTGTTGTAGAGAATATACTTTGGAATCCGCTTTCTGAGGGCAATTTGATAATATATTACAAAAGATTTAAAAATAGAGATATCTCACTGGCTTAATACTTTCAGAAATAACTGGACACACGGACAAAGAAGCATATATCAAGTTGTTGACTCCAGTGTTTTTCATGGTGAAACACTGGAGCCAACTTTAAAGACAATCAATAGAGAGAGAGGTGGTTAAAAAACTATGCCACAACCATACAGTAGAATACTATACAGATGTGAAGGTAAGGTACATTTATAAAGTAGTATGTATGGGAAGAGATTCATAGTATATTAAGTGAAAAACAAAAAACTGCTTTGCTTGATTTGAATATGATTTCACTTAAAAAATATGCTTATGTTTGCACAGAATAAGTTTGGAAATATATATACAACAAACTCAACAATAATCATCTCTGGGTAATAGATAATATAATTGCTTACTTCCTACACTTTCGATTGCTTAAAACTTTTTTTACATCAAGCAAATATAACTTAAAATTGTAAAATGTACTTATTAGCAAAGGTCATACATGCTTCTATAGATGCTAACTGGGAAATTAAAAATCAAGTAAAGAAGAATTTATAAACTAAGAGGAGAAAGTATGCACTCAACCCACAAAGTCCTACCTCTAGAAGTAGCTACTGTAAATGTTTTGGTCCTTTCAGATCTTTTTCTTCATATGTATAAATATAAATGCACATATATAACTTCTATTTTCTTCAAAAATTGGGATCACACTAAATATATTATTATGTAAGTTGAATTTTTTCACTTACTCATATATCTGGATATATCTTCTTCCATGTCAGTGCATGTATATTTACATTACTCTTAAACACTGCGTAGTATTCCATGTTGTTGTTTAGATTACTTTTTTCTTTTTTTGGCTGCGCCGTGCAGCACAGCTTGTAGGATATCAGTTCCCCAATCAGGGATGGAACCCAGGCCACGGCAGTGAAAGCCTGGAATCCTAACCACTAGACCACCAGGGAACTCCCTAGATTACTTTTTTAGTCAGAAAAGATGAAGCTATTTCTGTTAAAAAACAAAAACCTAAGGAACTATGCAACCCATTAACCTTGAGTGCCCCCTACTGGGGACTCTTCACTGATATTAACAGAATGCTAAATTACAAATTAATGCCAAGAAATAATTCAAAGACAGGACACTATGTTTTCAGCATATGGCAAAAAAATCTAAAAACTCAAAAGAAAAAATGTATGTTTTGAAATGATTTTAGTGAGGAGTTATTTACAAGTGATGTATTACAGCCTTGTGCAAAGGACTCTAACTGGGGGTAAAGACAAGAAAATCAAGGTAAGCAGTTTGATTTTCTCCCATCTCCCTCCCAGACAAGTGTGTATATTTGCGTCAGTGGTAGGATGAGATTACAAAGAGGGAAGTGAGAACAGGCAATAAAAAAAAGTTTTTACCTCACTCCTTTTTTTTGTTTGTTTTTGTTTTTGGTTTTTTTTGGCCACAACACACAGCATGCAGGATCTCAGTTCCCCGACCAGGAATCGAATTCGCACCCACTGCAGTGGAAGTGCAGAGTCCTAACCACTTGACCACCAGGGAATCCCCTACCTTACTCCTTTTATCTCCTTACTTCTGAACTTATCTTTACGTCTCTCCTCACACTACAAATCTAGAAGCGTTAGCTCCACCTCTAAACATCTAGGTTGTTTACACTGTGTAATTTTTCTATCCGTCTGAGTCTGTGATTATACACTATGTAATAATCAAAGACTCAAGAGTAAAAGAAAAATGGGGATGTTGGAAGAGCTTACCTGAAAAACATCAAGTATGTTACAAAGAAAACAATGCAATTATCAAAGATGGCATTTCTTCATCAAAGTCCATTTTTATAATATGGCATCTTGATTATGCTTTTTATTTGCCAGGAAAACTGATATACAACACTTATGACTGGATTTAATATTTTTTATAGAAACCAAACCAAAACAAAACTACATTCAGAACTGTATATCTATATTATTTGCTTTTAGTCAAGCAAATTCTATTTTTGCTATTTCTCGACTTTAACATTTTATTTTTTTACTTTTATTTATTTATTTTTGGCCGTGCTGCGTGGCATGCGGGATCTTAGTTCCCTGACCAGGGATCCAATCTGTGCCCCCTACAGTGGAAGCATGAAATCCTAACCACTAGACTGCCAGGGAATTCCCTAGACTTTAACATTTTATATAAACTTGACTTTATAATAAAACTCCCTTTAGTAGTAATACTTACAGCTAATCTGTGGTTATTTGCAAGGCTGATCATTTGCTGCGCTAGGCCATTTAGTAATCGAGTACGAAGGGATAGGTCATCTAGGTCATGACGAAAAGGAAAAGCAATACCGTCCACTATCACTAATCGAACCTAAATAAAGAAGAGATAATGATATTAGGTTTGGTATTTAAAATAAAATAATAAATGGCAACCAAAAAGCAGAGTCCATCACAGAAAAAAAAAAACAAAAACCCTAAAATCCAGGGTTCTATTTCCAACTCTCCAAAAGCTTCATTTTGGTCAAGTATAAATCTGTTCAATGCTTTCTGCACTAGTCACCAAAAGTTAAAATGTACTCTGGTTTGATAATTTATCATCTTAAAAAAGTAATTCAACAAAAGAAAAAGGGGCAATTACAATTTTCTTGCAATTTGGCACTACATCCAGTATTTACAGAGGTGTACTGATGAAAAGTACTTTTGAAATCTTAGCAAAACCAATTTTTCAATTAAATGTCAATTTTACCTTCAGGGTTCTTTTTATGTTGAAAAAAAAGCAAACACTCAAATATTAAATTATAAAACCTTTTTCAAAAGCCTAATTTTTGATATACTTTTTCTTCTTAATTTAAAACATACTATAGGGCAACTAACCATTACAGAATCTGTCATAATATAGAGTTCAGGAAGAGGCAGGTTTGTCTTGAATTCTAATCAAGAAAGTTCACTTACAGATGATAAACATTTTCATGACAGTTTCATTTCTAATCTGATCTAAATAATGGCTCCTATGGTGAAGTTAGTGTAATATATAATCTAAGATCCAAGAACAAACAGAATATGGAAACTAATCTGAATGTATACAAACAAAATACTATAAGATTACATATATTTTTTCTACCTAATAAGGACTAAGCTAAAGAACAAGCTTTTGTGAAGCACTGTCTTAGTAAGACATTTTTATATCTTTTATTCATTCCTTCATTCAACAAATATTTATTGACACCTACTATATGCTAGTCACTGTTCCAGGCATTGGGGAACAAGAAATAAGATCCCTGTTCTCTTGGAGCTTATGTTCTAGTGAAGTAAGGGACAATTAATGTGCAAACAAATATATGAATAAGATAATTTCTTTTTTTTTTACTCAATGAATTACAAGTTTATTATAAAAGGATATAACTCAGTGCCATAGGATCCAGCTATCCCACTCCTGGGCATATATCTGGAGAAAACTATAATTCAAAAGATACATGCACCCCAATGTTCATAGCAGCACTATTCACAGTAGCCAAGACACGGAAGCAACCTAAATGTCCATCAACAGATGAAGGGATAAAGAGGCTGTGGTATATATACACAATGGAATACTACTCAGCCATAAAGACAAATGAAATAATGCCGTGTGCAGCAACATGGATGGACCTACAGATTATCATACTAAGTGAAGTCAGAAAGAGAAACACAAATACATATGATATCACTTACCTGTGGAATCTAAACTATGACACAAGTGAACTTATTTACAAAACAGAAACAGACTCACAGACATAGAAAACAACTTATGGTTACTAAAGAGGAAAGGGGATGGGGGAGGGATAAATTAGGAGTTTGGGATTAGCAGGTACAAACTACTATATATAAAATAGATAAAACAACAAGGTCCTATTGTATAGAACAGGGAACTATATTCAATAGCCTGTGATAAAGTACAATGGAAAAAAAATATGAAAAAGAATATGTGTATATATGTATAACCAAATCACTTTGCTGTACACCAGAAACTAACACAACATTGTAAATCAACTACACTTCAATTAAAAAAAAAAAAAAAGAAGGATATAACTCAGGAACAGCTAGATGGAAGAGATGCATACAGAAGGTATGGGGAAGGGACACGGAGCTTCCATGTTCTCTCCGAGAGCCATTCTCCTAGCACCCCAACGGGTTCACCAACTCAGAAGCTCTGCATAAGGTAATTTCTGATGATGACAGGAGCAAAAAAGAAACTAAAACTGGGTGAAATGACAAAGAATAAGTAGGTGAAGGGGTAGAGGGAAGCTAACTTAGACTAGATGTAAGGAAGGCATCCGTAAGGACTCAATAGAACTGAGTCCTGGATAAGAACCTCTAGGAGGGAAAGACAACCCACGTACAAGGATGAGGAAGGGCAAAGGCCCTAAGACACAAACAAGTTTGGCATGTTTAAAGGGTCAGAAAAAAAGTAGTGAGGGGGAACGGTAGGAAATTACATCAGAAAGAATCAGTGGTGTGCTGAGGCCAAATCCAACAAGCTTCTGAGCCAAATTTTGCTAAATCTTTAGAAATTTTACAAATCCATCATTAAATACAGTCATTAGTAAAATTAAACTATATATATTAAAATATGGATAATACTTAAAACTCATTCATACATTTTACTATTATCTATGATTTTAAGGTTATTTACGTCTATTTTACGTTTATAGTGGAAACATTACATAATGATGTGCATTCTTTCTTCTCTACTCCATGTCCAATGACATCATACATGAAATCAGCCATGATAGGAGTATTTTCTACATGGAAATCAGCAAGCAAATCAGCTACAGATCAGCACTTGATTTGTTTTGCTGGTTGTCTAGACTTTTAATAGAGCGATGGGAAAAAATGTCATGATCAGATTGACCTTAAAAATGTGTTGTGTTGGGCTTCCCTGGTGGCGCAGTGGTTGAGAATCTGCCTGCTAATGCAGGGGACACGGGTTCGAGCCCTGGTCTGGGAAGGTCCCACATGCCGCGGAGCAACTGGGCCCGTGAGCCACAACTGCTGAGCCTGCGCGTCTGGAGCCTGTGTCCCACAGCGGGAGGGGCCGCGATAGTGAGAGGCCCGCGCACCGCGATGAAGAGTGGCCCCCGCACCACGATGAAGAGTGGCCCCCGCTTGCCGCAACTGGAGAAGGCCCTCACACGAAACGAAGACCCAACACAGCTAAAAATAAATAAATAAATAAATAAATAGAGTAGCTATTAATTAAAAAAAAAAAAATGTGTTGTGTCTGTAGAGAACAGACTTGTGGTTGCCAAGGGGGAGGGGGATGAAGGAGGGAAGCATCACTTTGCTGTACCGCAGAAATTAACAAGACATTATAAATCACCAATACTTCAATAAAATTTTTTTAAAGTGTTGTGTCTGTATCCATTACATTGTGAACTACACAAAAAATTGAGGAAATATGCTTCTACTTTTGGAAAATGAATCCAATAACTAGGAATGATCATTAACTCAAATCAAAAGAAGAAAAATACTCCACGGGAAAGCACTATAAAATTGCAAGTTTTGGTCCTAGGGTATTTGCAAGGAGTCCCAAATACCTAGGGCATCCAAGGACCTCTCTGCTCAAACCAGAGGAGCTATACAGCCTAACCTATAATAGAAGAATAGAAATAGGCTGTTTTCCTCTCCACAGTACAGATTTTACTGAAAGTGGCTGAATTACAAAGATCTGGACGTTCTATTAAGTGGTAACAGTCACACTCATGGCTTTTCTCCAAGTTTAGGGAGCAAGCTCCTGAAAATGCTCTGATGAGTTTCCTTGGTCTCTCAAAAGGCAGATTATACTGAATGACAGAAAGTCGATGAAGTACAGAGTTTGAGTGGGTGGGTAGAAAAAAACAAGCATTGTCAAACAAACAAACAAACAAAAACCAAAAGCCAAGCACTGTCATTCAACTCATAAAAGCTGAAATTAAAAAGTCACCAACGTGGGACTTCCCTTGCAGTCCAGTAGTTAAGACTTCACCTTCCAATGCAGGGGGTGCAGGTTCGATCCCTGGTTGGGAAGCTAAGATCCCATATGCCTCGCGGCCAAAAAACCAAAATATAAAACAGAAGCAATGTTGAAACAAATTCAATAAAGACTTTAAAAGTGGTACATATCAGGGACTTCCCTGGTGGCGCAGTGGTTAAAAATCCGCCTGCCAATGCAGGGGACACGGGTTCAAGCCCTGGTCTGGGAGGATCCCACATGCCGTGGAGCAACTAAGCCTGTGCGCCACAACTACTGAGCCTGTGCTCTAGAGACCCAGAGCCACAACTACTGAGCCCACCTGCCACAACTACTGAAGCCTGCGCATCTAGAGCCTGCACTCCGCAACAAGAGAAGCCACTGCAACGAGAAGCCCACACACCGCAATGAGGAGTAGCCCCCGCTCGCCACAACTAGAGAAAGCCCGTGTGCAGCAATGAAGACTCAACACAGCCATAAATAATAAAAATCTTTTAAAAAATGAGAAAAGAACCATTTAAATAAATAAATAAAATAAAATAAAATAAAAATGGTCCACATCAAGAAAAAAAATCTTTAAAAAAAAAGTTACCAGCGTGAATTTTTATTTTGGTCGTGCCCTGTGGCTTGTAGGAAACTTAGCTCCCCGACCAGGGATCAAACTCATGCCCACTGCAGTGAAGTGCACAGTCCTAACCACTGGAAGGGAATTCCCTCCAATGTGAATTTTTTAAAATAAAAATTAGGAATCCAAGAGAGTTTTAAACTCTTTATGTTTCAGAAACATTTTGTGTAGTGTAATTCCCTTCTGCCAGCAGTTCTTTCCTTTGTGCAACTAACAAAGAAGAAATTTTGGGTAAATGGACCATGGGATGACTCCATTTGATATTCCTTGTTTTCTTACTATTCACTGACACTAACAGTGGTTTTTTAGAGATATGAGGTCTTTCCCGTATCACAGATAAATTGTTCAGTGTAGAAATATGAAAAAACTGAGGATGTATCAAAATACTGTAATGTCAGCAAAATAACCATATTTTCCATTTTCACAAAATAAGGCTCAATAAAGACCCCATAAAGAAAGAATATAAGAACATAAAAGTTGTGAGAAGCACTTAAGAACATACTTCCTGTCACAACCAGTCACCTAGATTTCTGGTCTCTTTTACCTCTTAGGGAAAAATCCTGATGTAAACAAAATGCAAGAAAATTCTGTAATAGTCAACCTTATGGTCCATATTTTGAGGAAAATACAGAAATTTATTTATTTATTTATTTATTTATGGCCACACCACATGGCTTGTGGGGTTTTAGTTCCCTGACCAGGGATCGAACTCAGGCCCTTGGCAGTGAGAGCACAGAGCCCTAACTACTGGACCACCAGGGAATTCCCCAGAAAATAATTTATAACCAGAAATAAATGGTAACTAGAGCTCATCAATGAATTTGGTAAAGTTGCAGGATACATAATTAATACACAGAAATCTGTTGCATTTCTATACACTAACAACAAAAGATCAGAAAGAGAAATTAAGGAAACAATCCCATTTACCTCTGCATCAAAAAGAATAAAATACCTAAGAATAAACCTACCTAAGGAGGCAAAAACAGTACTCTAAAAACTGTAAGACACTAATGAAAGAAATCAAAGATGACACAAACAGATGGAAAGATATACCATGTGCTTAAATTGGGAGAATCAATATTGTCAAAATGACTACACTACCTAAGGTAATCTACAGATTCAATGCAATCCCTATCAAATTACTAATGACATTTTTCCCAGATCTAAAACAAAACAATTTTTAATTTATATGGAAACACAAAACACCCCAAATATCCAAAGCAATCTTGAAAAAGAAAAACGGAGCTGGAGGAATCAGGCTCCCTAACTTCAGGCTCTACTATAAAGCTACAGTAATCAAAACAGTATGGTACTGGCACAAAAACAGAAACAGATCAATATGAAACAGGATAGAAAGCCCAGAGATAAATCCACATACATATGGTCACCTAATCTATGACAAAGGAGGCAAGAATGTACAATGGAGAAAAGACAGTCTCTTCAGTAAGTGGTGCTGGGAAAACTGGACAGCTACATGAAAAAGAATGAACACCATACACAAAAATAAACTCAAAATGGATTAAAGACCTAAATGTAAGGCCAGACACTATAAAACTCTTAGAGAAAAACATAGGCAGAACACTCTTTGACATAAATCGCAGCAAGATCTTTTTTGACCCACTTCCTAGAGTAACGAGAACAAGAACAAAAATAAACAAATGGGACCTAATGAAACTTAAAAGCTTTTGCACAGCAAAGTAAACCGTAAACAAGACAAAAAGACAACCCTCAGAATGGGAGAAAATATTTGCAAATGAAGCAACAGACAAGAGATTAATCTCCACAATTTACAAGCAGCTCATGCAGCTCATTATCAAAAAAACAAACAACCCAATCCAAAAATGGGCAGAAGACCTAAACAGACATTTCTCCAAAGAAGTCATACAGATGGCCAACAAACACATGAAAAGATGCTCAACATAGCTACTTATTAGAGAAATGCAAATCAAAACTACAGTGAGGTATCATCTCACACCAGTCAGAATGGCCATCATCAAAAAATCTACAAACAATAAATGCTGGAGAGGGTGTGGAGAAAAGGGAACACTCCTACACTGTTGGTGGAAATGTAAATTGTTACAGGCACTATGGAGAACAATATGGAGGTTCCTCAAAAAACTAAAAATAGAGCTACCATATGATCCAGCAATTGCACTCCTGGGCATAAATCTGGAGAAAATCAAAATTCGAAAAGATATTTACAGGCACCAAATGTTCACTGGAGCAGTATTTACAATAACCAGGACATGGAAGTGACCTAAATGTCCATCAACAGATGAATGGATAAAGATGTGGTACATATATACAATGGAATATTACTCAGCCATAAAAAAGAATCAAATAATGCCATTTGCAGCAACATGAATAGACCTAGAAATTACCATACTGAGTGAAGTAAGCCAGACAGAAAGACAAATATCATATGGTATCACTTATATGTGAAATCTAAAAAATGATACAAACAAACTTATTTACAAAACAGAAACAGACTCACAGACTTAGAAAACAAACTTATGGTTACCAAAGGGGAAAGGTGGGAGGAGAGGGATAAATTAGGAGGTTGGGGAAGAAATAAAGGAAAAAAAGAAATGGTAAAAATTCATCAAATTCCTCAACAACAACAATAACACAGGAAGCTAATCAATTCAGCAAAAAAATACACCTCTGTTGTTTCACTTTCATCATGCTTGTTAACGTAAGCAAAAATATCAACCAGCGTTTATGTTAAAACAGTACCTGTTCATCAGTGATGGGAGCAACTTCTTTGCTGAATTGGACAGCCATCAAGTGCTTATTGGTAGCTTAATTTTGCCAAATAATGGCATAGGTCAGATATGGATAAATAAGTTTAGCAAAATTCAAATCGATGAAAACCTCATACATTGGTGGTGGGAATGTAAAATGGTTCAGAAACTGTGAAAAACAGTTTTGCAAGGCCTCAAAAAGTTAAACATAGAATTACCATATGATCCAGCAATCTTGCTCCTAGGTATATACCCAAAAGCATTAAAAATTGGTACGAAAACAAATACGTGTATACACATTTCATAGCAGCACAATTCACAAAAATCAAGAGATGGAATCAGTCTGAATTTCCATCAACAGAATATTACTCAGCCATAGAAAGGAACGGAGTCTGACACATGCTACAAGGTGGATGAACACTGAACATGTTAATGCTAAGTGGAAAAAAACAGACAATAAAAGTCACATATCATATGATTCCATTCATATGCAATATCGAGAGTAGGTAAAACCATAGAGACAAAAACAGATTGGTGGTTGCCAGGGGCTTTGTAGGGAGGGAGGAATAGGGAGCAACTCCTTAATGGGTACAAGTTTCCTCTTAAGGTGACAAAAACATTTTGGAACGAGATACAGGTAGTAGTTGTACAACATCGTGAATGTACGAACTGCACTGAATTGCCCACTTTAAAATGCTGAATTTTATTATGTGAATTTAACCTCAATAAAAAATCAAATCAACAAAAGCTTTCTGTAAGACTCAACTGGTTATACAGAATTTACAATAAAGAATACTGTACATTTTATTACTTGCAAATTGTGTGCTATACATCCTTTATATAAGCAACTTTATAATAAACTTATGTATGTATATATGTGCATATATTCTTTTCCTGGAAAGTCAGTCATTAAACATTCACCAGCATACCAATGGAGAGATAGGAAGACTCAGATCACAGATATATTTATTCAGTGGTTCTCAAAGGTCAGAAGGCGGTGGGATGACATATTCAAATTGCTGAAAGGAAAAAACTGACAACCAAGAATTGCATAGCTAGCAAAAGTATTCCTCAAAAATGAAGCAGCAATTAAGAGACTGCCAGATAAATAAAAACAAAGTTCATCACTAGTAGACCTATTGTACAAGCATTGCTAAAAAGAGCCCTTCAGGCTGAAATGAAAAGACAGTGGACAGTACAGTAACTCAAATCCACACACAGAAATAAACAGCAGTAAATGTAACTATATAGATAAACCTAAAAAGTCAGCATTAATGTATCTTTAGTTTGTAACACCTTATTTTCTGATACGCTTTAAAAGATAACTGTATAAAATAACTAAAAATCTACGGTAATCGGCACACAACGTATAAAGACATAATGTGTGACAATAACAACATAAAGAGGGTTAAAAGTAGCCATATAGCAGCAAGGTTTTTGTATATTGTTGAAACTAAATAGGTATTAGTTCAAACTATACTGCTATGAATTAAGATGTTAATTGTAATCCCCAGGGCAACTAATAACTAAAAAATGTATAGTAAAAGAAACAAGGGAATCAAAATGGTATACTAAAAAATAACTATCTAATAAAAAAAAAAGGCAGTAATGGAGAAATTGAGAAATAAGGTATAAGACATATAGAAAAAAAAAAAAGCAAAATGGCAGAAGTACCTCCCTATGAGCAAGCATGTTAAACGTAAATGAATTAAACTCTCCAAATAAAAGACAGAGATTGGCAGAATGGATTTAAAAAATGACCCAACTTGTAGGCTTTCTACAAGAAACTCACTTTAAGTCCAAAGATACATGTAAGTTAGGTGTGAAAGGATGGAAAAAGATATTCCCTGCAAACAGTAACCAAAGAGAGCTGGAGTGGCCAGACAAAAGAGACTTTAAGACAAATATTGTTACAAGAGACAAAGAAGGACATTGTATAATAATAAAAGGGTCAGTCCATTAAGAAGATATAACAAGTATAGGGAATTCCCTGGCGGTGCAGTGGTTAGGACTTGGTGCTTTCACTGCCGTGGCCTGGGTTCAATTCCTGGTCAGGGAACTAAGATCCTGAAAGCCAAAAAAAACAAAAAGAAGATATAACAATTATAAATATATAGAGACCTAACAACAGAGCCCTAAAATATATAAAGCAAAAACTGATAAAATTAAAGAAAGAGGACTTCCCTGGTGGCACAGTGGTTAAGAATCCGCCTGCCAATGCAGGGGACATGGGTTCGAGCTCTGGTCGGGGAAGATCCCACATGCCTTGGAGCAACTAAGCCTGTGTGCCACATCTACTGAGCCTGCACTCTAGAGCCCACGAGCCAAAACTACTGAAGCCCGCGTGCCTAGAGCCCGTGCTCCTCAACAAGAGAAGCCACCGCAATGAGAAGCCCACGCACCTCAGTGAAGAGTAGCCCCCGCTTGCTGCAACTAGAGAAAGCCCGCGTGCAGCAAAGAAGACCCAACGCAGCCAAAAATTAATTAATTAATAATTTTAAAAAATAAATTTTTTTAAAACATCAAGAGGGGCTTCCCTGGTGGCGCAGTGGTTGAGAGTCTGCCTGCCAATGTGGGGGACACGGGTTCAAGCCCTGGTCTGGGAGGATCCCACATGCCGCGGATCCACTAAGCCCGTGAGCCACAACTACTGAGCCTGAGCATCTGGAGCCTGCGCTCCGCAATGGGAGAGGCCACGACGGTGACAGGCCCGTGCACCGCGATGAGGAGTGGCCCCCGCTCGCTGCAACTGGAGAAAGCCCTCGCATGGAAACGAAGACCCAACACAGCCAAAAATAAACATAAATAAATAAATTTATAAAAACAACAACAACAACAAAAAAAAAACATCAAAGAAAGAAACAAGACAGTTCTACAGTAATAATTGGCAATTTCAAACAGCCCATATTCAATGATGGATATAACTGGACAAAAGATAAACAAGGAAAGAAAAGACTTAACAACACTATAAATCAACTAGAATTAGCAGATATATACATACAACACTCCACTCAACAGCAGACTACACATTCTTCTCAAGTGCACATGGAACGTCCTCCTGCATAGACCAGATGTTAGGTCACAAAGTAAGTCTCAAATTTATAAAGATGGAATCACATGAAGTTATCTTCTCTGACCAGAATGGAATAAAATTAGAAACCAACAAAAGGACATTTGAAAAATTCACAAATATGTGGAAATCAAACAACACACTCTTAAATAAACAATGAGTCAAAGAACTCAAAATGGAAATTAGAATGTACTTAAAGATAAATGAATATTAAAAAATAATATACCAAAATTTATGGGATACAGTAAAAGCAGTGCTCAGAGGAAAATGTATAGCTCTAAACAACTATATTAAAAAAAAGAGGGAATTTCCTGGCAGTCCAGCAGTTAGGACTGCACACTCTCATTGCCAAGGGCCTGGATTCAATCCCTGGTTGGGGAACTAAGATTCCACAAGCCACATGGTGCAGCAAATAAATAAATAAATATTTTTAAAAAAATAAAGAAAGATCTCAAACCAATATCCTAAAATTCTACTTTAAAGAACCAGAAAAAGAAGAGCAAACTAATTCCAAATAAAGTAGAAGAAAGTAATGAAAATTAAAGTGGAAATAATCAAAATAGACAAGAGACAAACAATTGGAAAAATCACTGAAATCAAAAGTTGATTCTTTGAGGGACTTCCCTGGTGGTGCAGTGGTTAAGAATCCAACTGCCAGGGGCTTCCCTGGTGGCGCAGTGGTTGAGAATCTGCCTGCCAATGCAGGGGAAAGGGGTTTGAGCCCTGGTCTGGGAAGATCCCACATGCCACGGAGCAACTGGGCCCGTGAGCCACAACTACTGAGTCTGCGTGTCTGGAGCCTATGCTCCGCAACAAGAGAGGCCGCGATAGTGAGAGGCCCGCACACCGCGATGAAGAATGGCCCCCGCTTGCCGCAACTAGAGAAAGCCCTCGCACAGAAACGAAGACCCAACACAGCCAAAAATAAATAAATAAAATTAAAAAAAAAAAAAAAAAAAGAATCCGACTGCCAGTTCAGGGGACACAGGTTCAAGCCCTAGTCTGGGAAGATCCCACATGCTGTGGAGCAACTAAGCCCATGCGCCACAACTACTGAGCCTGCATGCCACAACTACTGAAGCCCACATGCCTAGAACCCGTGCTCCGCAGCAAGAGAGGCCATCGCAATGAGAAGCCCACGCACCGCAACAAAGAGTAGCCCCTGCTCGCTATAACTAGAGAAAGCCCGCGCGCAGCTATGAAGACCCAACACAGCCAAAAATAAAATAAATTAATTAATTAGTTTTTTAAAAAAGAGTGAGATTTTTAAAAAAAGGAAAAAGAAAAAAAATTGATTCTTTGAAAAGATCAACAAAATTGACAAGCCTTTAACTAAAGTGACTAAGAAAAAGAGAGAAGGTACAAATCACTCCAATCAGGAATGAAAGTAGGGACATTACTACCAACCTTATAGAAATAAAAAACAGAATATAATGAACATTTTTTTTTTTTTTAAGAAATTCACGTTCTTTTATTTATTTATTTATTTATTTATTTATGGCTGTGTTGGGTCTTTGTTTCTGTGCGAGGGCTCTCTCTAGTTGCGGCGAGTGGGGGCCACTCTTCATCGCGGTGCGCGGGCCTCTCACTATCGCGGCCTCTCTTGTTGCGGAGCACAGGCTCCAGACGCGCAGGCTCAGTAATTGTGGCTCACGGGCCCAGTTGCTCCGTGGCATGTGGGATCTTCCCAGACCAGGGCTCGAACCCGTGTCCCCTGCATTAGCAGGCAGATTCTCAACCACTGCGCCACCAGGGAAGCCCTATAATGAACATTTGTATGCCAAAAAATTAGATAACCTAGATGAAATGGACAAACTCATTGAAAGACACAAACTACCAAAACTGACCGAAGACACAGAAAATCTGAATAGATTTATAACAAGAGATTGGTAGGGATCAGTAATCAAAAGCCTTTCAACAAAGAAAAAATCAGGACCAGACGGCTTCACCAGTAAATTCTATAAAATGTTTAAAGAATTTACACCAATTCTTCTCAAAGTATTCTGAAAAGTAGAGAAGGGAACTTCCTAACTCATTTTATGAAGCCAATATTACACTGATACGAAAGCCAGACAAAGACATCACCAGCAAAGAAAACCACAGACCAATTACAGATGCAAAAATCCTCAATAAAATACCAGGAAACTGAATCTTGTAGTATATTAAAAGGATTATATATCATGATCAAGCGGGATTTATCCTAGGAATGCAAAGGTGGTTTAATATGAAAATCAATCAATGAAACACACCAGATTAATAGAATGAGGGGTGAAAAAAGCCACATAATCGTCTCAATTGATTCAGAAAAAGCATTTGACAAAACCCAACACCTTTCATGATAAAAACAATCAACTAATTAGGAATAAAAGAGAGCCTCCTCAACCTGATATTGAGCCATACCTTTGAGTGTTCTGAAAGGAAGTCTGGAAGCAGATAAACTTGTGCCAGTAGCTCTGTGTAGTCACGACAACGAAAATAATAAATATGGGAAAGAATATTTTCAAGAGTGAAATCCTGCAAAGCTTTTGGGTGCTCTGAAATAAACAACAAAACAATTTTAAAATAGTTTTACCTGTCATTTCACAAGCTATCATTTCATAATTCCTGACCTCTTATTTTCACCTTTTCCACTGTTTCCTTACATACTAGACTGTCTAGAAATTGTTTAGACACATACACAACTAGAGTTTTAATGTCTATCTTTTCATATTTCTAGTTATTGGCTTCCATTGAATAGAAGTAACACAATGGAATTTCTTTCTTGTTTTTTTCATAAGACTCCAAATTAAAAGTTAAAAGGAAAAATGTTGAAAAGAAGCATATTTTTCCCTTAAATGCCATAGTATAATTTGATATTTAAGTAGAAACAATGATATAAAATAAAATTCTCTCCTTAGATTTGTTTTTTTAAAAATAACCAGATTGGTTCTGGACATATTTCAGAGAAAAACAAGTTAAAAATCATTGCATTTAAAAACGTACTTAAGTTTTAACGCTGAAAGAAAAACCAAGAAATTAAATTTCAGAAAATATTGCCTATTACAAATATACATTTAACCAGTTCATTTTTAACCAAAAAACAACAGCTTAATCACACACCAATCATTAAAAACTATATTGCAGTGCTACATCCACAATATTTACAAGATCTTAAGACTCTATTACAAATTACACCTGTGACATGGATAGCTTGCAGGACTTTCAATAGATATACCGGTCACTGGTTAGAAAGGACACCTAGTACTACAATGAAAATAAAAATATTCAGCTGATTATATTCATTTAAAGGGAATACAAACATCTTAGGAAAAGCATTATGTTTTTTAACATTTCTAGAGAAAAGAATAAGGACTGCACATCCGAAAAATAAAATACAATAAAGCAAAAGAAAACAGTCAAACCAGAAACCATTTAATTTTATGAGTAATTGAAGGACAAGAACTTGAACACAAATTACCTTAAAAAAAACTTTTTTAATCTAACACTTTATTTCCACACAATAAGCACAGAAAAACTTCCCAACACTTTTAACAATACAATTAACATAGTCGTGAAGTCAATTACATACTACTCAGAGCCACATAAGGTCAATCAGCCTAATTTTCCAAACATTTCCAGACATGATTTTTCAAGGCCACCCTTGGTTTTTGGAAAAACCAGTATGAAAGTCAATATACACTGAATGCATTGACACAACATTTAATATTTACAGTAAGGTTTCCAGTAACATTAGCTAACACCTGGCAGGCCAGAGCATGATGATTTGAAGTCATACATTGAAATACAGGTTTTGTCCCAGAGCTCCTGCAGTAAAAAGTGAGGGCCATAAAAGGGGAAGAAAAGGCCAGCCCAGGTGTGGCATTTCTCAATTTGTAAGAGAAGTATGAGAGTTTAATACTAGTACACGGCCAAGTCGTTAAGCTTCACGTTCCAAATGGTCTCTTGCTTGAGATGGATACAAATGAAAATTACTTTTATTATACAGAAAAAAGAGCGCTTGCTAACTTACCTTCTCCCATATGTGTTCCTGCTATAAGCTGCAGGTGCTGAATGCAGGCATTAGCAAGGTCTACCACTCTATCAACCATAAAACTCCCCTCTGTATCAATAAAAACTGCTTCACCTTCCACTCCTCCAAAACATTCTGGTATCTGCACATCTACTGCCAACTGCATACTGTCAAGAGAAAGAACTGAAATGACCAAGTCATTATCATGATCATCTAAGGCAGTGTTTTTCAAACTCCAGATCACAACCCATTACATACCACTAAATATTTTATAGGTATAAATATACTCTGCAAGGTAACAGAGATGGTTGACTCTCCCCGGCTCCAAACATATGTGAATCAATTGATGAATGGATTAGGGGGAGGGTGTGCCTATAAAACCACAATTAAGGACTCTTTAGTGGTTTTTAGGCTTCTGGGAATGCAACCCTTTCTTATTATACAAAAATCTACTTTCAAACATTTGGCTTTCAAATATATTCTCAGGAATTAATTCTATAACAAAGTAGAAGACTGCTTGTTGACCCCACTGACCACACTATACTGTTGCAAAAGAAACACTTTTTAATATCAAAATAATTGTATCAATTTATCAAGATGGGGTGCTGATGCAAGGCAAATGTTGATTTGTTTGATGCACACATACATACACACAAAATTAAGAGCACATACATGCCTTTTTTGGTCTCCTAACTGTATACCCACAACATAATACTCTGTTACTTACATAAATGTAAGAGGGGAACATTTTATTTTACCATAATTGTGTTTTTCCAACACCTGGTGCACCACAAATTTCTGTTGTTTTGGTTAAGGGTATGCCACCCCCAAGAATATTATCTAGTGCTGAACAGAAGGTAATTATGAAACTCTGGGTATGCTCCTGCTCAAGAAGTTCCAGTGCTGTACACTTCTTGCCTGACTCAGCTGTACCAGCATAACTTGCTTTATTTGTGAGACATTCTCTTCTTATAATTTGCAGAGTTTCTAAGGCTTCCTCTTTAGATATCCCAACTTCTGCAAATAAGAAACAGAAACAAAAACATCTGATTTTAGAAATTTAAAAGTCATATGTTATTGAGTTGTCTTCATTAATTTTAATTTTTAAATAACAAGAATGATGCCAAGAGTAGAGAAACATAAAAATGTAACATTCGATTAACTATTTAATTTTTCAAGTTAATAAAGGCATTTATCTATGTTTTCTTAGTCCTCACATACTTAAAAGATTTATCTATTACCTCAGAAACAGAATTCAAAAACCTAAACCTCTAAAGCATTTCGGAGTACCTACAAGAGTATCTATCTCAGAAGGTAGAAATGAAAATGTCCTTTTTTTTTCCTTTTGGTCCTTTTACCATCTCTTTGGTCTTTTACTATCTCTTTTGGTCTTATGAAGCCATAATAAACTTGCTCTCATAAGGTATACAAATTATTTTTTAGAAAAGAATGAAAATGGCCTCTTTAACTGCCTAAAACAAGATGCAGATTTAAGAAGCGCATGTGCATGTATTATTCATGAAAACATTGGAATGAAAAATTCATGGATCACTGCAAACTATTTAATAAGAAAAATTATTTGATGCACCAATAGCTTAAACAATACACTTATGCTTCCTCAACTATATAATTTCATTCCTGACAACATGGCCTAAGAAGTGAAATGGAAATTACAAAACAAGCTGCTTATGGAAGAAATAATGGAGAGGATATCACTTCTGAGTTTCACGTATCAGTGCTTGATTGGGTAAGGATATGAACTATAAATTTGGCGCTAACAAAAGACATTAATGGTGCTAAGGAAATGAAAATTCCATTCAATTTAAGAGCCTTAACTCGTCTGATTACTTAGGTTTGTCATTCCTGACTGCACCACTTACTATGTAGTTACCATGCATGGGCAAGTTACTTCTTTATGCTTCAGACTTTTCTTCTACAAAATGGGAATGAAACAACACACATAAAAATCTTGGTAGAACACTAAGCCCATCCAAAATGCTTAATAATTGTTAGCTACTATTATCATTCATATTCTCTTATTTCTTTTTTGTAAAACCAACCTGTTGAAAGAAAATGAGCCCATCAAACTTTGGGGGATACAGTCTTTGGCATAAGACTTAAGACAAATAGTTAACACTGGGTCTACAACATTTGTTCTTGAATGGAGAGTTGAAACCTTATTTTCCATCGTTAAGGGCAACGTTATCTATCTTAATAACACAGTTCTGGGCATAGTGTAGTGTAATGTGCACAGTGAGAGTGACTGCAGACAGCTTCATTATTGTGTACCTCAGAAGGAAGTGGTTCCCACCAACATATAATCTACAGTGTTCTGGAATGTGAGTTTTGGGGGTTTTTTTCAGTGAATTACATTAAGAGAAGCGATGTCTTCTTTCTACTGCTTTCTCCAGGTTCTGGGGATTCTACTCCCTTTGTCACTCTTAATTTATCTCATCCTATCACGAACAGTGCATTTCTTAAATTTACGAATCGTGCATTTCTTAAATTTAATCCCTGCCCCTTGGATTTTGTAACAGCGAAAATTAGACAGCCTGTCTGGATTTCAATCCTGCCTCCACAACTTCCTAGCCCACTCATGATGAAAAGTTACTTAGCATCCCAAGCATCAGTTCCTTCATCTACATATTGAACATAATAATCCACGTTAAAAGGGTTCTTTTGAGTATAAATGAGGTAATTCTCAGAGGCTTCAGCAGGCACTGGTAGAGAAAGCAACTGGTGAATGTTTCTAAGACCACAGTTCTAACCATTCAAACCACACTTAAGTGGAGTCAAGGAGCTGTTTCACGGTGTAAACGCGGCGGTGGGCGGCGCCAGAATCTGGCCGAGAACGCGGATGGAGGCGGCCCCGACAGCGGCCAGAGTGCCTCAGCTTGTAATGGGAGTCCGTTACCTTTGCTGAGCTCGGAGGGTTTCACCTCTAGGAGTTCCTCAGCAGTCTGGAAACCTGCAGCCACCAGCTTCACCCGCACCGCTGGGGATAGGGGCAAACTCACTAAATCCCGCTGCATTTCAAAGCCGAACACCTACGCTCGCAGTTGCGCAGACGCAGAAGCGGCCAAGCCCGCGCACGCGCACCCGCCGCGCCACGTGACGTCAGACGTAAGGCGGAAGGGTGGGGTCCGCGGCGTGGCTGCACGCGGCCTTGGGCTTTGGGGCTCTGCGGCTCTGCGGCTGTGCGGAAGTCTGGTCACTCTTACATATGTTACCCCGTTTCCATCGTGATTCTTCCAAATCCCATTTAAAGTTTGCCCATCAAACGTACATCCTGACAATAAAAAGATGGATGGAGACCGCAGGATGCAAAGCCAGGCCCAGTGGGTCTTACCACATTTCCTCACCTCCACCCTGACCTGTTGGGTGGAGGCCTCAGGGTTGTTAGTAGGAATGATCTCCCCGAATGGGAGCTAAGCTACCCACAGACACTGGCATGTTACCGGTTTGGGGTACAGAACAGTCGTATAAAGAATACTTACTCTCCATCCCCGTAATAGGATTCCAGGGTCTTGGGTCTTCTTGCCGGCTGTCCCCCTTGCTAGGCCCCCTCACCTTTCCCGCCCTCGCTCTCGCGAGGGATTGTGGGCCAGCCCCCCAGAGCCGCGGGGCACGCTCGGCGCCGAATCCCCGCAGCCGCCCACGTCTTGCCGCGAGTCGAGTCTGGAGCATGACGGGTTGAGACCGTTAGTTCTTCACGGCCTGCCTAGAAGTAGCTGGATAAGTAAGCAAGTATAGTCCCCATAGTGGGCTGGGCATGGGCTCCCCCGGTCCTTGAGAGGGAGGAGTTGGGCTACGCAAGAGCTCCTGTTGTGGTACAGAGTTGGTAAGGGACCACTTCTAAAATAGAGAATTTTGGGGGAATTGAGAGGCGGTTTGGAAGGTGGCTTGTAAAGTCTTTACTTGCCCAGGAGAGTATAATTTATTTAAGGGAGAAACTCATTCCGTTCCTTTAGGCGACGTTTCTTAGCCTTGACTTTTCTTCCTAGCTTAAAGGAACTCCCTAAATATTGCAAATCAGAGCCCTTTAAGTACATAAGCTCTAAGGAAGGAAATGTGCTGACCGCTTTAGCAAATCCTACACATTTCCAAGGCTCACAGCCATGCCACAAGGAACATAAGGACATGGAATCTCAGAGCAGTTTTTTTGAAGCCAAAGTTAAAACCTAGTACCCTTTTTTCTTCCCTGAGCTACCTCCAAATTGTGAGGTAGCTCTTGGAGTGGGGGTGGGGGGAAAATTCTAGAAGTATGTGTCCCCCATTTGATAGGGCAGGAAAAGTCTGGTAGGACTAGTCAAAATGTGGTTTATTTGCCAGTCTGTACGTTGCTTATCTTCTAGTATGTTACACATCTGGACATACAGGGAGCATTACATAAATGTTGTCCACTGGGAGAATTCATGCTTATACTTATCAAGTAACCAGGGTCCTGGATGAAGAAAAGATGGTGTTAACATATTCAGGGATAGCTCTTCAGGTCGTTCAGTGAAACGCAATGGAATCGGTCGTGTTAGAATTTTGTTTCACTAGAAGTGGGGAGTTAAACTAGTCGACTCTATCTGTAGTTACACTGTTACGCATCATTAATATCCTGACCCTTGAGTTGCTATAATAATTATTGTTTTCACCATCATTCTTAAGATATCTTTAATGCAGTTTGCTCTATAGTCAGGCTTTCAAACTGGGATCCAGTTTTACGAGGTCAGGCGCCAGGAAATAACGCTGTGGGATTTTTACGGAAGGTGCACCTTCCTATACTGTCAGGTTTTCTCAGATATTTATTTAGAGAGGGAAGAATTGAATGAGGTAAGTGGTGAGCCATTTAAAACATTTTCTATTAAACAAGCATTAATATATTGTAGAGTAAAATGCAAGTATAAATTTAAGATAAACATAATAGTTTGAAGAAAGATCCAGTTTAAACTGGATATTTCAGTAGTCTCCCAGATTTTCCTGCGAGTATGTTATTATTTTCCTTTGCAATTTGGGGTTACTTGATTTTGAGAAGTACTGTTATGGGGAAATAAGCATGAGCTTTGGAGTCATACAAATTTGGGTTTGTATCACATCTTGGGAAATAACCAACTGTGAAACTTTCAGCAAGTTACTCAGTTTCCTCGCCTGCAAATGGAAGATAATAATATTTCTTCCATTAGGGGTTGTAAGAAAGATTAAATGAACAAATATGAATTATTTAGCACAGAAAAGGTACATAATAAATCTTAAGTTTTTTCTCCACTTAAAAATATTATAATATGTATATTCAGTCGAATAAAGCCTTATTGAACACCTAGCTCAGCAGAGTGCCAATGCTATGAGCCTTTAAAAGAAAAACAATGCCTACGGTTGTAAAGTGCCAAAGAAAAGTGCTTTTACGTATTTTATTTTATTTGACTTGATCCTTACAGTAATCCTGTGAACAGTTTACCCAGGTCCCAATTTAAAACTAGCACATTGAAGATTGGATCACTTAAGCAACATTAAATATTTATCCACTAGTTCTGTGCAGGGTGACAGGACTAACAAAAGAATCTATGCCCTCATGGAGCCTTAATCAATCAGGATTATTATTGAGTTGTGTTGCCTTTCTGACTTGTGTTGTTATCTAGATACAATACCAAGGGTAGGCATGAGCTACAGATATGCTGTCAATATCTATAATTACGTATTCAAATAAGGACACATTTTCATGCTGCGTGGGCTATTTTCTAGAGCTGTGGGAGAGGAATAATGTGAATATTTATGTTATAGCTGAGAAGTTTATTTTCTTTTAGCATAAGAACATAGAACTTTTAAAACTGGTGACCTTGCGTGTTCAAGTGAATTTGAGAATAGGAAAGATAAATAAGTGCTGTTTGGACTAGGAAAAAAACTCTGAATCAAGGTTTAGCTTTAGAGATGGTTGTGATAAAGCTTAAGGCCTCAAACGTGTATTTGGAATAGCAATATCAATTTCACAAGGCCTTGTACGTAATGGGAGCTCAAAATATTTGTTGTCCCCAAACTCTTAAACATTGTTCTCACTTGACTTCTGTGATGCCACATCTCTGATTTCATTCCTAGGCATCTGGCTTTTCTGACTCCCTTACAATTTTATCCTCCATAACCAGGGCATGAAATGTTACTGTAAGGACCCATAGCTGACCTTTCACTGACTATCCAGTTCTGTTGTCTCCTCTCCTTTCTGGTTCTCTCATTCTCTCTCTATCTCTCTGCTCTCTTATTCACATTCACAGTTCAGTGACTATACACCAATAATTTGTAAATTTATTTTTCTAGCTCTAACCTGTTCTCTGACCTCCAGATGCAAATATCTAATTGCATACAGCACAGTGCTAAATCTCCAACTCAGCCTATCTTAAACCTAACTTGTTATCTTCAGCCCATCCCAAAATCTTTTTGTCCTCTTCGTGCATTCCCTGCCTCTGTGAGCTGAATATCCATCCTTCCATCTGCACAAACCAGAAACCTAGGAATCTTCCACACCTCCTTCCCTTTAAGTCTCCATGTTCACTATAACCACAAACCCTATCAATTTTCTCTTTAAAATATCTCGATCATGTCCATGTCTCTTTTTCTAGGCCAAGCTGTCACCATTTCTCTTTTTTTTTTTTTTTTTAAGATTTTTTTTGATGTGGACCATTTTCAAATTCTTTATTGAATTTGTTACAGTATTGCTTCTGTTTTATGTTTTGGTATTTTGGCCGCGAGGCATGTGGGATCTTAGTTCCCTGACCAGGGATCAGGGATCAAACCCACACCCCCTGCATTAGAAGGTGAAGTCTTAACCACTAGACCTCCAGGGAAGTCCCCACCATTTCTCTTATAGGTACTGCAAGAGCCTTTTAGCAGGTCTCTCTGCATCTTGTCTTCCCCTCCCCTCTAGTCTGTTCTCCCATGCTGCAGACAGGGTCCTTTCTAGAGTATATTTCATTTCCTGTAACTCCCTATTTTGCTCTTGGGATAAAGACGAAATTTCTTAATAAGACTTACAAAAAGTCTTGCATGTTCTGGCTCCTGTTTACCTCTTTAGTTGCATCCTTTCCCTCTCTCCCCTTTACTCTTTTTTTTTTTTTTTAATGTCTATCTATCTATTTATTTATTTATTTATTTATTTTGGCTGCCCCAGGTCTTAGTTGCGGCATGCAGGCTTCTTAGTTGCAGCATGCATGCAGGATCTAGTTCCCCGACCAGGAATTGAACCCGGGCCCCCTGCATTGGGAGCGTGGAATCTCACCCACTGGACCACCAGGGAAGTCCCGTCTCACCTTTACTCTTTACACTCCAGCCACTCTGGTCTTAATTCCATGTGTGTGCCACAATATGCCTCTCTGCTTCACCCAATTAACTACTATTTATCCTTCAAATCTCAGCATTCATTGACCTCTTCTCTGACTCTGAACCTCTACCTCCAACAAGCTCCCTTGAAACTAGGTCAGATCTCCCCTTTAAGGCTCTCATAACACCAGATGTCTTTGTGTGATCATTTATTTAACATATATCTACCCAACTAGAATGAAGGATTCAGTAGAACAGGGACCATGTGGATTTTACTCATTTTCCTAGAGCCCCTAGCCCAGTGTATGGCTTATAGGAGGTGCTCAGTATATATTTGTTAAAAGAATGGATGATTAGGTGATTGACCTGCTCCTCTCTCCTTATTGTTTTTTTGTTTTGTACTCTTAAATAGGTGGAAAATATATACGTGTAGGAAGTAGAAAAAAAATAAAATACCAAAAATATAAAGAATATAAAACTGATTTATAGACCTTTTCTTTTTTATTTTGTTATTTAAATTTTTTTAATTGAAGTATAATTGATTTACAATGCTTTAGGTATATAGCAAAGTGATTCAGTTATACATATATATATATTTTTCAGATTCTTTCCGTTATCCACTATTACAAGATATTGAATATACTTCCCTGTGCTATACAATAGGTCCTTGCTGTTTATCTATTTTATTTATAGTAGTGTTTATCTGTTAATCCCAAGTTCCTAATTTATCCCCCTGCCCTTTTCCCTTTGGTAACCATAAATTTGTTTTCTATGTCTGTGAGTCTATTTCTGTTTTGTAATAAGTTCATTTGTATCATTTTTTTTAGATTCCACATATAAGTGATATCATATGATATTTGTCTTTATCTGACTTACTTCACTCAGTATGATAATCCCTAGGTCCATCCATGGAAATGGCATTATTTCATTCCTTTTTATGGCTGAATAATATGCCATTGTGTGTGTGTGTGTGTGTGTGTGTGTGTGTGTGTGTGTGTGTGTGTGTGTAGATATATACCAGATCTTCTTTACCCATTCATCTGTCAGTGGACATTTAGGGTGCTTCCATGTTCATAGATCTTTTCTTCAGTTCATGTTACTGAACCAAACTTGGGTCGACTCACCATGCACAGTAAAGCCAATCTACTGGCACTGGGTTGTGGTGAAGGAAAGTACAGCATTTATTGCAAAGCCAAGCAAGGCCTATGGGCAGCTAATGATCAAAAGACCCAAACTCCCCAATGGCTTAAAGACAGGACGAGAGAGAGGGTTGTGGGGTGCTTGATCAGCTCATGGACATTCTTCTGATTGGTTGGTGCTGAGGTAATTGGGAGTCAACATCATCAACATTCTGGTTCCAGCTTGTCTGGGGTCAATGTACTTGTGGTCAGCATGCAGTTAACTTCTTCCTCTTCCACCTGGTGGGGGTTTCAGTATCTGCAAAACAGCCGAAGGATATGGCTCAGAATATTATCTATAGCCCTTGAGGAGGAGCTAAACTTCCTTGACTTTGTTTAATGGCTATTAACTATTATTATTTTGTTTTGCTTGACTGTTTTCTTTTGTTTCTGCATTTTCTCACTTCTCTGATTAAATTCGCTCTTTGGAACTCTTGGAAGGCCTAGGAGGCTAAAGTTTTTCTACAAACAAAAGGCAGGCGAGGACATGGGGATAGGGGCTCTGTCCTGGGAAGGCCCCATAGGATCCTGCTCAGTTACAATCCCCCCCTTTTCTTTGCTACTCCACAGTCTTGAGGGGAAACAGGTGCAGGACAAGAAAGGGAATAAAGTTCTGGATTGAGAGGTTAATCATAAACTCAGCAGAGGAACTCAGTTTTAAGGGGACTCAGTTTCACTCAGAGATAATAATGTTAACATTTTGGTTTATTTTAATCTTCTTACAACTTCATATAATGCATTTATTTGAGTTATGATAGTTGTGATCAAATTGTGAAGAAATGTATATATCTTGTTTTTCACTTAATATTTTGTCAAAAACTTTCTCCATATGATTAAAAACTATTTTAAAATTAAGTTTAATGGCTGGATATTACTTGGTCCTAAGGCCCATCTTTCTAATCAGTAGCCTATAAAGACAGTTGAATTATTTCCATTTTTTTGCTGTGATGAGGTACTGTGTGCTCTGGAGCTCGCTTTTCGAGGATGCCCATCTGTGCCCTTGTGGTTACTCTCAAGCGCGTGCTCTCTCTCTGTCTGTCTCTCTCTCAATACATTTCTGGTAGTAGAATTCCTAGGTCAAAAAGTATGCACATTTTCATTTTGAATCTTTTTTTTTTTTTTTTTGGCTAGGCCTCACGGCTTGCAGGATCTTAGGTCCCTGACCAGGGATTGAACCCTGGGCCACGGCAGTGAAAGCATCAAGTCCTAACCACTGGACTGCCAAGGAATTCCCCATTTTGAATCTCACTGCCAAATGTTTGCACGACTTACACTCCTACTAACGGTGTATGAGGGCTGGTTTTCCTGCCTCCACCCTAGCACTGGCCTTTAGCAGTCTTTAAATGGTGATTTTTCTTTTTTTTTATTGAGGTATAATTGACTTTAAATGGTTATTATCTTTTATGACTAAGAGGTTAAAAATCTTTTCATATAGTAATTTTATTAGCCAAGTATATTTTATCATTGTAGCTGTCTCATTATATCATTTGCCCACTTTTAATTTTTAATAGTGGCAAGATACACATAACATAAAATTTACCATCTTTGGGAATTCCCTGGCAATTCAGTGGTTAGGACTTGGTGCTTTCACTGCTGTGGCCCCGGGTGCAGTCCGTGGTCAGGGAACTAAGATCCCGCAAGCCACGCAGCATGGCCAAAAAAAAAAAAAAAAATTTTTTTTATCTTAACCATCTTTAAGTGTAAGGTCCAGTAGTGTTAATTATATTCACAGTGTTGTGCAACTGATGTCCACAACTTTTTTATCTTGCAAATCTGAAACTCTATCCATTGAACAACAACTTACCATTTCCCCTTCCCTTATATAAGTGGAATCATATAGTATTTGTATTTTTGTGACTGATTTATTTCATTTAGCGTAATGTCTTCAAGGTTCATTCATGTTATAGCATGTATCAGAATTTCCTTCCTTTTTAAGGTTGAATAATACTCCATTGTATGTATATACTACATTTTGTTTATCCATTCATCCATGGGTAGACACTTGAGTTGCTCCCACCTCTTGGCTATTGTGAGTAATGCTGCTATGAACGCTGGTGTATGTCCTTTCCCACTTTTTAACTAGGCTACTTTTTTTTTTTTTTTTTTGCTACGCTGGGTTTTTGTTGCTGTGCAGGCTTTCTCTAGTTGCAGTGAGCAGGGACTACTCTTCGTTGTGGTGCCTGGGCTTTTTATTGCAGTGGCTTCTCTTGTTGCGGAGCGGGAGCTTAGTAGTTGGAGTTTGCGGGCTCTAGAGCGCAGGCTCAGTAGTTGTGACGCACAGGCTTAGTTGCCCCACAGCATGAGGGATCTTCCCAGACCAGGGATCAAACTCGTGTCCCCTGCATTGGCAGGCAGATTCTTAACCACTGGACCACCAGGGAAGTCTCTAACTAGGCTACTTTTAATTTAAAATATGTATTTGTAATAGGTCTATGTTTTTATTATTAGAAACAATAACTAATGTTTATTATGAAAGGCCGAGAATTCTGCTCAGTTTTGTCTGATGTTAAAACCCAAAATCCAGGGACTTCTGTGGTGGTGCAGTGGTTAAGAATCTGCCTGCCAAGGCAGGGGACACCGGTTTGAGCCCTAGTCCGGGAAGATCCCACATGCCGCAGAGCAACTAAGCCCGTGCACCACAACTACTGAGCCTGCACTCTAGAGCCCACGTGCCACAACTACTGAGCCCTTGTGCCACAACTACTGAAGCCTGTGCACCTAGAGCCCGCACTCGGCAACAAGAGAAGCCACTGCAATGAGAAGCCCGCACACCACAATGAAGAGTAGCCCCCGCTCACCACAACTAGAGAAAGCCCGCGCACAGCAATGAAGACCTGATGCAGCCAAAAATAAATTTAAAAAAAACACAAAAAAAACAAAATCCATATGCTGCCAACTCTCTCTCATATGCATATTGTATCATACAGGCTATTTACCTAATCTGTATAGTGCAGATATCTTCCCACTTTGTCATGTGTATTTAAACTTTATGAAGTTTTCTATTTTATTGAGGTTATGTTTATGCAAACTTATATTTAATTCTTACTTTGGTAACATGCTTAGAAAGTCTTTCTTTTCTTGGGAATTCCCTGGTGGTCCAGTGGTTAAGACTCTGGGCTTTCACTGCAGGGGGTGCAGGGAACTAAGATCCTGCAAGCCGTTAGGCGCAGCCAAAAAAAAAGTCTTTCTTTTCTTCAAAATCATTATGAGCATAATCATCTGTATTTTTTCTACATATGGTTTATGATTTAATTTGAATATTTTAATCTATCTGATTTTTTTAAATGCAAAGTAGGAGGAAGGAAGGAAGCATTTTTTTTCCCTTTCCAGTGGTGAGCCAATTTTCTAAGTATTCTTTATTAGGTAATTGATCTTTTCCCCTACCTATGTGAAGTGCTACCTTTATCATATACTTTTTTTTTTTTTTTTGGCTGCCGCGCTGCACAGTATGAGGGATCTGAGTTCCCCGAACCCGAGCCCCCTGCAGTGGAAGCTCGGATTCCTGACCACTGGACCATCTGGGGAAGTCCCTATCATATACTTTATGTACGTAGGTCCTATATTCCTGGTATAAAACCTATTTAGTTACTGTGTATGTTCTTTTAATATTCTACTAGCTGCGGGTCATAAAGATTTTATAGGCTTAGTTAAGAGATTTGCATTTTTGTTCATAAGTAAGATTAATCTGTGAGATGATTACATCTATAGTACATTTTTTGGCAACAGAGTTTTGCAACCTTTGTAAAATGAACTAAGAAGCTTCTCTACTTTTTCTACGCTAACTTATGTTAGTATTTAACATAAACTCATGTATTTCCTTATCAAAGAAATGTTGTGGCTCTCCTCATAGGATGTTAAGCTCTGCAGGGCTTCTGTGAGGATTGTAGCATTGATGTTTTAATGTGCTTGAGCTACAAGAGAATGGACAGTCACCTTTTGCCCTAAGGCAGACTGTCTTGGACAGATATTTTGATAACTAGGTCAATAACAATGAAGTTCTCATGAAATATTGAAACTAGCCTTGTGACGGGCTCTGTGTTATTTGTTTAAGAAAGTGCTGCTAGGGAATTCCCTGGTGGTCCAGTGGTTACTTTCACTGCACCAAGGGCTTGGGTTTGTTCCATGGTCAGGGAAGTAAGATCCCACAAGCCGAGCAGCCAAAAAATAAAATAAAATGAAATGAAATGTAAAGTAAAATAAAATAGCCCTGCTAGCACTATTATAATAGCAAAGATGTGGAAACAACCCAAGTGCCCATCAACAGATGACTGGTATAAGATGTGGTCAGTGTGTGTATATGTGTGTGTGTGTGTGTGTGTGTGTGTGTATAATGGAATATTACTCAGCCATAAAAAAGAATGAAATTATTGCCTTTTGCAACAACATGGATGGACCTAGAGAATATCATACTATGTGAAGTAAGTCAGAGAAAGACAAATACAATATGATATCACAATACAGAATCTAAAAAATAATATGAATGAATCTATGTAAAAAACAGAAACAGACTCACAGTCATAGAAAACAAACTTATGGTTACCAAAGGGGAAATGGAGGCAGGGGGAGGGAAAAATTAGTAGTATGGGATTAACAGATACAAACTACTATACATAAAATAGATAAGCAATAAAGACTTACTATATAGCACAGGGAACTAAATTCAATATCTTGTAATAACCTATGGTGGAAAAGAATCTAAAAATATATATATATATATGTATATATATATATATAAACTGAATCACTTTGTTCTACACCCAAAACTAACACAATATTGTAAAGCAACTATACTTTATAAATAAATAAATAAAAAGAAAGCACTGCTAGTCACAGATCTTCTGAAAATGGCATTTTGAATTTAAGAGTTGTTTGGTGATAACAGTAGTCTAGTTCATAGATACCACTTTTTTCCCTTACTTGTGTGGTTCCCAGCCATATTTCAAGATGTCTAAATTTTATTTCACAAAACAAACTGCAGATATTTTGTTTCTAGATTACATATGCATGTATGTTTATGTATATGTATATATATGTATATGAGTATATATGTTACATAATACTTCTTTCTTTGGAGGAGAGAGTTTATAAAAATCAAACTGGTAGACAGACTTCAGGAATAGCTGCAGTTCACATCATGACCTCCTTCTTCCACCCACCCCAGTATTTTTTTCTCCCTCCATCTCAGATACCTCTGTGTTCTCAGTTATTGCTTGCTAGTTTTTAATAAGATAATTTTTACAAATAGTGTTATTTCTTTCTGTTTTAAAGATACAAAACTTGGGAATTCCCTGGCGGTCCAGTGGTTAGGACCCAGTGCTTTCACTGCAGTGGGCCCAGGATCCATCCCTGGTGGAGGAACTAAGATACTGCAAAAGCCATGTGGTGCAGCTGGAAAAAAAAAAAAAAAAAGATATAAAACTCTGGCTAATTTATTTTGGTGGAGGAGAGAATACCAGAAGAGTCCTTCTGTAAGATAAAAAGACTTGGGAAGTAGGGTGGTTCTAGTGTGATTTTGGAGAGACAACTGAAGAACAGTTAAACTTGGAAACTCCAATTCTAATATGCACTGACGCAGGAAGGAGAGGATTAAGAAGAATGATAATATTGATTGTGTGGACGTGGAATATGTGATACATTAACCACTACCTGAGATGGGATTTGCTCTTTTCGAAGCAGTTAATATAGTGTAGGAGGGCCCAGGAGTTTCTTTTTTTTTTTAATTTATTTATTTTTGGCTGCGTTGGGTCTTCATTGCGGTGCACGTGCTTCTCACTGTGGTGGCTTCTCTTGTTGCGGAGCACAGGGCTCTAGGTGCGTGGGCTTCAGTAGTTGTGGCTGTGGGCTCAGCAGTTGTGGCACGTGGGCTCAGTAGTTGTGGCTCACAGGCTCTAGAGCGCAGGCTCAGTAGTTGTGGTGCATGGGCTTAGTTGCTCCGCGGCATGTGGGATCTTCCTGGACCAGGAATCAAACCTGTGTCCCCTGCATTGGCAGGCGGGTTCCCAACCACTGTCCCACCAGGTAAGTCCCCAGGAGTTTCTTGTAGGATAGATTGATTCTTCAGTAGTCTTGTTTTGGATTTCAGACACCCATGAAAAAGCAAACGAATGACCCTGTGCTTGTAGTGTTGGGCACAACAGGGTTTAAGGATAAGTCGAAACACAACTTAGTCTTGCTTAGGAGAGGAGGCACTCTTGATCACGAAAGTGATTTCCAACGGTGAGGGTTATCACACTCCAGCTGAACAGACCCCCTACGGCTTACCCGAATACCTGCTGTAGGAGGGGGCGTTTTGTGAGTTTTCCACTTACTTGGTTCAAAATTAGAATTAGTGTTTGTGCAACTGCTCTTGCAAGTGAGGGTGATCATATGCCGCATATTTGAAAGAGCATATTTTGTACTTGTGCTTGAAGCTTTGAACTGACAACCTATTTTTAGCACTTCCTGGACTGAATTTTTTAATGTACTTTTGCCAAATTTCATCTTTTCGGACTTGCTCTTTCTATTACGTGAATATCGGCTTGCTGAACTGCGCCAGAATCACAGCGACGTCATTAGCTCCAAGCCTTTGAAGGAAGGAAAGAACTTGTTACCTTTATATCCGTAGAGCGTCTTTGCCTTTAAGTTTCATTCCACTAACTATACCAGGAAAAGGACGCTCTGAATGAGATCAGCAAAAGGGGTGTGGAACATGTAGATAAGAGCAGTGACTGCCGGTAATGCTTACACTAGGCATTGTATTTCCTAAGATTTGGCAATATCTAGATATACAAAATATTGCTGCATGGTAATTATAGTTTGGAGACTCTATTCCAGAAGTGGGGGGTGGGTTTTAAAATGCATGAGAAAAATGACCCTATCTTTAGAGTGATTTGACTCTGAGGGTGAGGTACCAGTGAAAGCCAAGAACTCATACTTACCTGGCAGGGGAGATACCATGATCACGAAGGTGGTTTTCCCAGGGCGAGGCTTATCTATTGCACTCCGGATGTGCTGACTCCTGCGATTTCCCCAAATGTGGGAAACTCGACTGCATAATTTGTGGTAGTGGGGGACTGCGTTCGCGCTCTCCCCTGGTTCTTTGGTTTGTTGAAAGAAAGTTTCGTATTGCAGGTTCTTGTTTTATGGAGTGGAGAATTTGTAGCAAGTTAGTGGTGGTATTCTGAGGAAAAATTTGTATTAGTTTCTCTGTTTTGGGGGAGATTTTTCTTCATACTTTGCCTGTGATTGTTAAAATTCGGAGTTGGTGACTTATTAGGGATGGCGCTGAAATTAAAATGTACTCTCTGTTTCCTAGGCAGGTAGAGCCAAAGTTAATGGGGCCTTATAGTGGTGTGAGGTATCGGGGTGGAGAGTGTGAGTTTTATGCTTTTGGGCGTAGGGGTGATTAACTTCTGCTCCGAGGTTTTTTCTCGAAGCAAGGAGACCAGTTTAGTTTGTGGCAGTGAAATGAATGTTAATTTTATTTGGTTTTTTTCCTTATTTTGTGTATGGTGAAAAAACGACCATTAAGGTTTAATTCTGATTGGTTTAGTTTCAATTTGAAACCTGGATTCTTGAGGGCGTTGAAATAACCAGGATGTTCTTCTCTTAAGTAGCTATTTTTCTTTGCAGTAGCTGAATTTGGGACTTTTGAACCGTTTTAACAGATCCGTCTCTCCTTTATTATATAGTGAATGCTACATCTGGATTGGATGTGGGTATTTTTAAAGGCCCCCTACTGGTGTCTTTGAGACCTATTGCTGTAAACTAGAATATATCTGCAAACAACTGTTATTCCTGTATGTGCTGCTGATTCCTTAGGTTTCAGTTTCAGGGTATGGTATGTTTGGTTCTTCCTAGTATCCAGCTCTAGCTATTCTGAGGATTTCTAGTGACCTTCACACTCATAATAACCTGTCTTGTAGAAGCAGTTCCTGCTGCTTCTCTTTTAGAACAAATCCTTGTCCCTCTGTACTTAGTCACTTCCTGACCCTCAGCAATCTGATGGGGTTTACAGTGTCTCCAGGGGCCTGATATATAAAAATATGATCCCTCAATTGGCTTCTAAGTTTAAGTACTCACCTGATAATTAAAAATAGTCACCTGAGTGCTGTTCTGGGGCCTTTGTTTAAAACTGAACGTGAGAGACACAAAGTACAGATATTTTGCAGCATGCTTTTAAAATTTGTATCAAAATAACACATATACTTCATTTAGAAAATCAAATAGTCCTTTTAGGTTTCTAAGTTCTTTGCCTACTTTTTCCTGTTTTCCAGGTCCCCTTCAGAGGGAGACACTTTCCATTCTAAAAACAACTAAAATTTGATTCTGAAATTTATGAACCTCTGTGTTTCTAAACCAGAAATACCTAGATATTTAGATAATATCTGATTAGATATTTAGATAATATCTATTAGATATTTAGATAATATCTAAAATATTATCCTTTAATGCATCCATTTTTTTTTTTAAATTTATTTATTTATTTATTTATGGCTGTGTTGGATCTTCGTTTCTGTGCGAGGGCTTTCTCTAGTTGCAGCAAGTGGGGACCACTCTTCATCGCGGTGCGCGGGCCTCTCACTATCGCGGCCTCTCTTGTTGCCGAGCACAGGCTCCAGAGGCGCAGGCTCAGTAGCTGTGGCTCACGGACCCAGTTGCTACGCGGCATGTGGGATCTTCCCAGACCAGGGCTCGAACCCGTGTCCCCTGCATTAGCAGGCAGATTCTCAACCACTGCGCCACCAGGGAATTCCCAATGCATCCATTTTTGACATTGCTTTTTGGTAATGTAAATGAAGATTTAGCTCTCTTGCACCACCATTTCTTCTCTATTTTTCCTAATGTAGTTTAAAAACAATTTGGTTAAATCACTTGGTTAAATCGGTATTCAGTGTTGATATTATTCTTAGGCAAACATTATTCACAGCAGAGCATTGTCATTGAATGTCATTGTTTCCTTTAATTTTATTTTTCTTCTGGTTAGTTTTTTTCCCCTTCTGGTTTTTTTTTTTTTTTTGGCCACACAGTGCAGCATGCGGGATCTTAGTACCCCCACCAGGGATTGAACCTGTGCCCCCTGCAGTGGAAGCGTGGAATCCTACCTAACCACTGGACCACCAGGGAATTCTCCCCCTCTGTTTAATTTTACCTTTTTCCATTTGGTTACTTTTCTTTTACCTATTCCTAATTCTTCCCACACTTTCCAATAGCCTCTGGTTTTCCATAGGGTAAATCATATCAGGTAGTCTTACTAGTTTAAATGCGGGTTTTTTTTTTTCTTCTGGAGATCTATCTACTTCTATTTTTCTTCTACCTAAACCCATTGTTCTTTCAGATTGCTGCATAGGTGTAATAGTTTAAATGGGTATCAAATTCTAGGTTGTAGTTAAATTTTTCTTCATGATTTCAAAGACATCACTTTTTTGACTTATAGCTTCTAGAAGCTATTGAGAAGATTTTCTAATTCCTTATACTGTTTACATGACATACGTGACTGATCTTTTCATTTTCAGAAAAGTTGAAGAATTATCTCTTTATTTTCATTTTTTGTAATTTCTTAATGATGTGTATATCTTATAGCTATTCATTGTATGGGGCACTTGATGAGGACCCTTTCGACCAGAAAGTCTTCCATGTTGGGAAATTGTCTTGAATTATTTCATTGGTGATTTCCTCCCCTTGGTTTTTATTATAGTTATTTAATTTAATTAATTAATTAATTTATTTATTTTTGGCTGCATTGGGTCTTCATTGCTGTGCACGGACTTTCTCTAGTTGCGGCAAGCGGGGGATACTCTTCGTTGCAGAGCACAGGCTCTAGGTGCGAGGGCTTCAGTAGTTGTGGCACACAGGCCTAGTGGTGTGTGGGATCTTCCCGGACCAGGGCTCGAACCCGTGTCCCCTGCACTGGCAGGCGGATTCTTAACCAGTGTGTCACTAGGGAAGTCCCCCTCATCAATCTTGAAAATGCATACTTCGACATTCAGCTCTCTCTCTGGGAAGCTGCCTGGGATCCACCCAAACCACCACTGAACCCAGAAAGGACTTAAACATTACTAGGTACTGTAGGCACAGTGCTGCATAAAGCACTTCTTTTAAAATCAAAAGAGGGCTTCCCTGGTGGCGCAGTGGTTGGGAGTCTGCCTGCCAATGCGGAGGACACGGGTTCGTGTCCCGGTCTGGGAAGATCCCACATGCCGCGGAGTGGCTGGGCCCGTGAGCCACAATTGCTGAGCCTGCGCGTCTGGAGCCTGTGCTCCGCAACAAGAGAGGCCGCGATAGTGAGAGGCCCGCGCACCGCGATGAAGAGTGGTCCCCACTTGCCACAACTAGAGAAAGCCCTTGCACAGAAATGAAGACCCAACACAACCAAAATAAATAAAATAAATTAATTAATAAAATCAAAAGAAAAAAAGATGAATTTTTAGGTGGAAGAAAATGTTGTATATAATAATGTCATCTTTTTATATATTTTTCACGGAGGAAGGGCCCACAAAGGCAAAAGTGTGTAGGATCCTTCAGAGTCATAATGTGGTCCTTAACCCTTTTATTAGTGCTCATTACTCTTTTCCTATAATTCTGGCAGGTCTGTTTCCCCTACAGGTTGTGATCTTATTTATTACAGGCAGAATCTCTCTCTGCATTATTACTCTTAGTATCGCCAGTGCCTAGGCTAGTTGCTGGCACCTTAAGTTTAAGTGGCTGTAAGTTACTACTTACACAAGTAGCAACTTGAGAACAGGTTTTTGTTTTTGTTTTTTCCATCATTAGTAGCACTCACAGAAACTCAAGGATAATTTGTGAATGTTGAAAATATTGGAGTAGGCAATGTGGTTATCAGAAATATAGTTCCCAGACGGGCCTACTGTATAGCACAGGGAACTCTACTCAATACTCAGTAATGGCCTATATGGGAAAAGAATCTAAAAAAGAGTGGATATATGTATATGTATAACTGATTCACTTTGCTGTACACCTGAAACTAACACAACATTGTAAATCAACTGTACTCCAATAAAAATTTAAAAAAGAAAGAAATAGTTCCCTCAGCATAGCAAAAAGAGCTTTAGAATATCTGTGAAATCATATCTGTGGGGATCACAGATAGTCCTAGAGGACTCAGTGCTGTGGCATTCATGGATACCATGGAAACAGCAAGCCAACTGCCTGGAATGAAATTAGAATGAAATTATATCGTATAACGGAGATGGGCTGGATCACACTTTGTGGATGAGAGTATCTAGCCAATGTCTAAGTAGAGTGACTGTGGTTTATATTGGAGAGCCCTGTGGATGGAAATGCAAAACCGGGGCCAGTGTGCATCAGAAGTGAATGGGTTCAGCTCCCTGAAATGCAGGGTGTCTGCGTAGAGTGTAGAGTTGCTCAAACTTTCCTGGTAGTAGACATTTAGATTCAGTGTGCTGGCACCATGGACTTCTTGACAGTTGAACCTGCTCTGTGAACTTATATAACAAAAGTCAGCTTTTAAAAATTACCGCCACGCTCATGATATTTCTGAACATCAACCTTTCCTTGACTCCGACAAAGCTAAGAGATGGGTGGAAATTCAGAGATAAGGTGAGACTCACAGACTGAGGGGCATGTCTGTTGGGACAGAAATCTTAGTTGGCAGGGGCAGCCATGATCTGAGAGAGGTTGGTAAGTGTGCTGGTGCCACCACTCCCCAGGTAGGTGGGAACTCTCCAAATACCTACTGTGCTGAGGGAGGGTCTGTGCCTCTCCACCTCGGCTTATTTGGGGCCTTTGAGTTAGTTGGTCACTGAGTTGTTTTATTCTGTGTATGAATATATGTATGTATGTATGTGTATGTGTATATATATATATACATACACATAGGGATATATATTCACCATAATTATTACTAATAATTATCCTTGTTCCTAGAGGGCAAAATCAAGCACAGATACCTAAAATATGGTAAAATCACAGTTTGAATCTAAGTCTATCTGGTGCTAAAGCCTGTGTTCAAAACTAAGTACTGTGCCAGATATTTCTTGTAATGGTTCCACCAGGACTTGGTCTTCTCTTTATGAAAAAAAAAAACAAAACAGTCTAACAATATCATTGAAAGTCTGTAACCTGTATCTCACAACCAGTAATACTGATATCATTTCAGTGCATTTCCTTCCAGTAATTTTCCTTAAGGATATACATTTTTACAAAATTGCAGTCATGGTATACATACCATTTCATATCCTTTTTCCCTCTTAACCTTAAATAATAAAAATGTCTTTCACGTTGTTAATCGTTATTATATTACTATTGTTTGCTTAATACTCCATTTCCCTATTGCTTTGATTCTAGGGTTTTTGGGTGATTTTGATTTTTTTGTAATTCTCTAATGAACACCCTATGCATAGGGCATAGTCTTTCTCTAGAATTACTTTCTATAGTTAAATGACATTTCTGGGTCAAAATGTATGAACATATTTTGGGCAGTAGATGTATATAATTAGGGTTAAATATTTTTTTCATTGTAAGTAATATTATAGTCATGTTACAGAATATGTAGGGGAAAATACATTAGTCCATTCTTCTATATTGATACTGATATGATTATGTTACTTTGCATTTTGATGTATTTCCTTTAAGTGCCTTAAATTTTGCCATTTTAGAAACAGTTTTAATCGTAGTATATGTTCTATTTCATATGCTGCCTTTTTTGCACGCAGTGTTACTGCAATTTAGGCTTTCCTCTCCTTCTTAACAAACTTGAAGTTCTTTTTATAATTAACTATGAACCCTGAAATTAGAAAGAGATCTGGACTTTGAAAGATGAAAGGAAGCAGGGAAAAGTAGTTTTTAGAGTTTAAAAATATCATATGTCACCTCTCCTCCCTCAAATAATTTAAGGCATTTCTTAAGATGACTAAAATATTAAAATAACAGAAAACTACTAGAAATTACCCTAAGAAATCATCATTAATTATTCACAACGATATATCTACAAGGCTGTTCATTGTTTTATATATATATAATGGCAATAAACTAGAAGCGATAGAACATTGATATAAATTATCTATGACAACATATAACAAAATGAATGTAAAATATTACAAAACATCGTGTGAAGCATAATTGTGTTAAAAATATATATGCATAGAGAATTGGAGTTACCATATATAATATCGAAGTGTTAACAGTGGTAATTTCGTAGTGGGAATGTGGTTAATTTTAATATTTAAAAAACACTTTTCTGTTTTTTCCTAATTACCTGCAAGGAAAATTTTATTGCTATTGTAACAATTTAAAATACCATCCAAAAATGCAAAACAAAGCACTTAAAAAATCATATGGACTAAGAGGAAAATAACTACCAAAGGGTTGCAAAAATATGCCATCCCAAAATGTGTCACTTTGGCATAAGGATTATTTTGAGCTGAAAGCACTGAAAAACAGCAAGTATGTAAGAAGAGTGGTCTGACCTCCCTTTGTCTTCCTAAAAGCAGGAGGTAAAACTCCCAACTGAAAGATGTTTTCCCTAACCCAGGGGAAAGAAACATTGCCAGAGAAGGGGGACAAAGCCGAGATTTCTGTACAAACAGGTCTTGTTAAAATAATTATCTTCAAGTCCTGAGGAGAGATTAACCAAGATGGCGGAGTAGAAGGACGTGCTCTCACTCTCTCTTGCGAGAACACCAGAATCACAACTGGCTGCTGGACAGTCATTGACAGGAAGACACTGGACCTCACCAAGGAGGATACCCCACGTCCAAGGACAGAGGAGAAGCCACAGTGAGACGGTAGGAGGGGCACAATCAGAGTAAAATCAAATTCCATAACTGCTGGGTGGGTGACTCACAGACTGGCGAACACTTATACCACGGAAGTCCACCCACTGGAGTGAAGGTTCTGAGCCCCACGTCAGGCTTCCCAACCTGGAGGTCCGGCAACGGGAGGAGGAATTCCTAGAGAATCAGACTTTGAAGCCTAGTGGGAATTGATTGCAGGACTTCGACAGGACTGGGGGAAACAGAGACCCCACTCTTGGAGGGCGCACACGGAATAGTGTGCGCATCGGGACCCGGGGGAAGGAGCAGTGACCCCGGGGGAGACTGAACCAGACCTACCTGCTAGTGTTGGAGGGTCTCCTGCAGAGGTGGGGGCTGGCTCCGTTTCACCGTGGGGACAAGGACACTGGCAGCAGAAGTTCTGGGAAGTACTCCTTGGCGTGAGCCCTCCCAGAGTCTGCCATTAGCCCCGCCAAAGAGCCCAGGTAGGCTCCAGTGTTGGGTTGCCTCAGGCAAAACAACCAACAAGGAGGGAAACCAGCCCCACCCATCAACAGTCAAGTGGATTAAAGTTTTACGGAGCTCTGACCGCCACAGCAACAGTCAGCTCTACCCACCACCAGAGCCTCCCATCAAGCCTCTTAGATAGCCTCAACCACCAGAGGGCAGACAGCAGAAGCAAGAAAAACTACAATCCTGCAGCCTGTGGAACAAAAACCACATTTACAGAAAGATAGACAAGATGAAAAGGCAGAGGGCTATATACCAGATGAAGGAACAAGAAAAAAACCCCAGAAAAACAACTAAATGACGTGGAGATAGGCAACCTTCCAGAAAAAGAATTCAGAATAATGATAGTGAAGATGATCTAGGACCTCGGAATAAGAATGGAGGCAAAGATTGAGAAGATGCAAGAAATGATTAACAAAGACCTAGAAGAATTAAAGAACAAACAAACAGAGATGACCAATACAATAACTGAAATGAAAACTACACTAGAAGGAATCAGTAGCAGAATAACTGAGGCAGAAGAACAGATAAGTGACCTGGAAGACAGAGTGGTGGAATTCACTGCTGCGGAACAGACTAAAGAAAAAAGAATGAAAAGAAATGAAGACAGCCTAAGAGACCTCTGGGACAATATTAAACGCAACAACATTTGCATTATAGGGATCCCAGAAGGAGAAGAGAGAGAGAAAGGACCAGAGAAAATATTTGAAGAGATTATAGTCGAAAACTTCCCTAACATGGGAAAGGAAATAGCCACCCAAGTCCAGGAAGCGCAGAGAGTCCCATACAGGATAAACCCTGGGAGAAACACGCCGAGGCACATAGTAATCAAAAACCGGCAAAAATTAAAGACAAAGAAAAATTATTGAAAGCAGCAAGGGAAAAACGACAAATAACATACAAGGGAACTCCCATAAGGTTAACAGCTGATTTCTCAGCAGAAACTCTACAAGCCAGAAGGGAGTGGCATGATATGCTTAAAGTGATGAAAGGGAAGAACCTACAACCAAGATTACTCTACCTGGCAAGGATCTCATTTAGATTTGATGGAGAAATCAAAAGCTTTACAGACAAGCAAAAGCTAAGAGAATTCAGCACCACCAAACCAGCTCTACAACAAATGCTAAAGGAACTTCTCTAAGTGGGAAACACAAGAGAAGAAAAGGACCTACAAAAACAAACCCAAAACAATTAAGAAAACGGTCATAGGAACATACATATCGATAATTACCTTAAATGTGAATGGATTAAATGCTCCAACCAAAAGACACAGGCTTGCTGAAATGGATACAAAAACAAGACCCATATATATGCTGTCTACAAGAGACCCACTTCAGACCTAGGGACACATACAGACTGAAAGTGAGGGGATGGAAAAAGATATTCCATGCAAATGGAAATCAAAAGAAAGCTGGAGTAGCTATACTCATATCAGATAAAATAGACTTTAAAATAAAGAACATTACAAGAGACAAGGAAGGACACTACATAATGATCAAGGGATCAGTCCAAGAAGAAGATATAACAATTATAAATATATATACACCCAACATAGGAGCACCTCAATACATAAGGCAACTGCTAACAGCCATAAAAGAGGAAATTGACGGTAACACAATAATAGTGGGGGACTTTAACACCTCACTTACACCAATGGACAGATCATCCAAAATGAAAATAAATAAGGAAACAGAAACTTTAAATGACACAATAGACCAGATAGATTTAATTGATATTTATAGGACATTCCATCCAAAAACAGCAGATTACACTTTCTTCTCAAGTGCGCACGGAACATTCTCCAGGATAGATCACATCTTGGGTCACAAATCAAGCCTCAGTAAATTTAAGAAAATTGAAATCATATCAAGCATCTTTTCTGACCACAACACTATGAGATTAGAAATCAATTACAGGGAAAAAAACGTAAAAAACACAAACACGTGGAGGCTAAACAATACGTTACTAAGCAACCAAGAGATCACTGAAGAAATCAAAGAGGAACTCAAAAAATACCCAGAGACAAATGACAATGAAAACACGATGATCCAAAACCTATGGGATGCAGCAAAAGCAGTTCTAAGAGGGAAGTTTATAGCTATACAAGCCTACCTAAAGAAACCAGAAAAATCTCAAGTAAACAATCTAACCTTACGCCTAAAGAAACCAGAGAAAGAAGAACAAACAAAACCCAAAGTTAGCAGAAGGAAAGAAATCATAAAGATCAGAGCGGAAATAAATGAAATAGAAACAAAGAAAACAATAGCAAAGGTCAATAAACTAAAAGCTGGTTCTTTGAGAAGATAAACAAAATCGATAAGCCATTAGCCAGACTCATCAAGAAAAAGAGGGAGAGGACTCAAATCAATAAAATCAGAAATGAAAAAGGAGATGTTACAACAGACACTGCAGAAATACAAAGCATCCTAAGAGACTACTACAAGCAACTCTATGCCAATAAAATGGACAACCTGGAAGAAATGAACAAATTCTTAGAAAGGTATAACCTTCCAAGACTGAACCAGGAAGAAACAGAAAATATGAACAGACCAATCACAAGTAATGAAATTGAAACTGTGATTAAAAATCTTCCAACAAACAAAAGTCCAGGACCAGATGGCTTCACAGGTGAATTCTATCAAACATTTAGAGAGGAGCTAACACCTATCCTTCTCAAACTCTTCCAAAAAATTGCAGAGGAAGGAACACTCCCAAACTCATTCTATGAGGCCACCATCACCCTGATACCAAAACCAGACAAAGACACTACAAAAAAAGAAAATTACAGACCAATATCACTGATGAGTATAGATGCAAAAATCCTCAACAAAATACTAGCAAACAGAATCCAACAACACATTAAAAGGATCATATACCACGATCAAGTGGGATTTATCCCAGGGATGCAAGGATTCTTCAATATACGCAAGTCAATCAATGTGATACACCATATTAACAAACTGAAGGATAAAAACCATATGATCATCTCAATAGATGCAGAAAAAGCTTTTGACAAAATTGAACACCCATTTATGATAAAAACTCTCCAGAAAGTGGGCATAGAGGGAACCTACCTCAACATAATAAAGGCCATATATGACAAACCCACAGCAAACATCATTCTCAATGGTGAAAAACTGAAAGCATTTCCTCTAAGATCAGGAACGAGACAAGGATGTCCACTCTCACCACTGTTATTCAACATAGTTCTGGAAGTCCTAGCCACGGCAATCAGAGAAGAAAAAGAAATAAAAGGAATACAAATTGGAAAAGAAGAAGTAAAACTGTCACTGTTTGCAGATGACATGATACTATACATAGAGAATCCTAAAACTGCCACCAGAAAACCGCTAGAGCTAATTAATGAATTTGGTAAAGTTGCAGGATACAAAATTAATGCACAGAAATCTCTTGCATTCCTATACACTAATGATGAAAAATCTGAAAGAGAAATTATGGAAACACTCCCATTTACCATTGCAACAAAAAGAATAAAATACCTAGGAATAAACCTACTTAGGGAGACAAAAGACCTGTATGCAGGAAACTATAAGACGCTGATGAAAGAAATTAAAGATGATACCAACAGATGGAGAGATATACCATGTTCTTGGATTGGAAGAATCAACATTGTGAAAATGACTATACTACCCAAAGCAATCTACAGATTCAATGCAATCCCTATCAAATTACCAATGGCATTTTTTATGGAACTAGAACAAAAAACCTTAAAATTTGTATGGAGACACAAAAGACCCCAAATAGCCAAAGCAGTCTTGAGGGAAAAAAACAGAGCTGGAGGAATCAGACTCCCTGACTTCAGACTATACTACAAAGCTACAGTAATCAAGACAATATGGTACTGGCACAAAAACAGAAACATAGATCAATGGAACAAGATAGAAAGCCCAGAGATAAACCCACGCACCTATGGTCAACTAATCTATGACAGAGGAGGCAAAGATATACAATGGAGAAAAGATAGCCTCTTCAATAAGTGGTGCTGGGAAAACTGGACAGCTACATGTAAAAGAATGAAATTAGAATACTCCCTAACACCATACACAAAAATAAACTCAAAATGGATTCGAGACCTAAATGTAAGACTGGACACTATAAAACTCTTAGAGGAAAACATAGGAAGAACACTCTTTGACATAAATCACAGCAAGATCTTTTTTGATCCACCTCCTAGAGTAATGGAAATAAAAACAGAAATAAACAAATGGGACCTAATGAAACTTCAAAGCTTTTGCACAGCAAAGGAAACCATAAACAAGACGAAAAGACAACCCTCAGAATGGGAGAAAATATTTGCAAATGAATCATCGGACAAAGGATTAATCTCCAAAATATATAAACAGCTCATTCAGCTCAATATTAAAGAAACAAACACCCCAATCCAAAAATAGGCGGAAGACCTAAATAGACATTTCTCCAAAGAAGACATGCAGACGGCCACAAAGCACATGAAAAGATGCTCAACATCACTAATTATTAGAGAAATGCAAATCAAAACAACAATAAGGTATCACCTCACACCAGTTAGAATGGGCATCATCAGAAAATCGACAAACAACAAATGCTGGAGAGGGTGTGGAGAAAAGGGAACCCTCTTGCACTGTTGGTGAGAATGTAAATTGATACAGCCACTATGGAGAACAATATGGAGGTTCCTTAAAAAACTGAAAATAGAATTACCATATGACCCAGCAAGCCCACTACTGGGCATATACCCAGAGAAAACCGTAATTCAAAAAGACACATGCACCCAAATGTTCATTGCAGCACTATTTACAATAGTCAGGTCATGGAAGCAACCTAAATGCCCATCAACAGACGAATGGATAAAGAAGATGTGGTACATATATACAATGGAATATTACTCAGCCATGAAAAGGAACGAAATTGAGTCATTTGTTGAGACGTGGATGGATCTAGAGAATGTCATACAGAGTGAAGTAAGTCAGAAAGAGAAAAACAAATATCGTATATTAACGCATGTATGTGGAACCTAGAAAAATGGTACAGATGAACCGGATTGCAGGGCAGAAGTTGAGACTCAGATGTAGAGAACAAATGTATGGACACCAAGGGGGGAAAACTGCGGTGGGGTGGGGATGGTGGTGTGCTGAATTGGGCGATTGGGATTGACATGTATAACGTGATGTGTATAAAAATTGATGACTGATTAAAAAAATTTTTTTTAAAATTATCTTCCTTTAGCCTCCCCATATATGTTAGTTTCTTTTCCACAATTGTCGCTCTTTGTTCAACTTAATAGAAAAACATTTAGGTTTCCACTTCTTTGGGCCTTCATTTCCTTATGAGGGCGCCTGTACACTTCTGTTAAATAAATGTGTATGCTTTTATCCTGGTAGACCATCTATGCCAGTGTAATTTTCAGGCTGGGCCGGAGACCCTAACAGAGGGGAGGCCCTAACAGAGGAGAGGTAAAAGTTTGGCTTCCGCACACCACCAAGTCCTTGACACCCTAGTTGCTGCAGAGTTATTTTGCCCAGAGAGCCTAGCCAGCAAGGGCAGAAAGGAAAACAGTGTGTCATGTATTTTCGCTGTCCAAAAAGAACAGAGGAGCGGTCGGTTTGTTACCAAATCCAGGCCAGGTGCTGCTTTCCTTTGCGCCGAGCATGCAGAGGCTTGAATCTTGCTGAGGTCGGATTTGCGCCCCCAACCGCACGGACACCTGTCCAGGAGTGGAATGGCCTGGGTCGGGTGAGGGGCTCGAGGCTGCGTTTGACCCGCGTTCTCCTGTTCAGCTCCCACAGAAATCTTGTGAAGTAGGCAGGCAGTAGTATTCCCACTTTACACTTTTGGGAAATGGAGGTTGAGAGAGACTTGAGGGTATGACCCAGTCCCATAGTGGAGCAGCGAGTCAGGCTCGCAGAACCGACAGTGCGGCCCTCTTCCTCTGAGGGTCGCGCGCCACCGCCGCCCGCAACTGCCCTGCCCGCCCCTGCGGCGCAGTACTAGGACGCGTAACAAATCTACGCCGTAATTTTTGCGTATGCCTGCCAAGACAAGGAGTTGAACAATCTTTTCAGCTACACTTGTCGATGATCGTCTTTGGGGTCGGCACGAGGCATAGCTAGAGCGAACTGACCTCTTCTCCAAAAGCAGTGACGTCGAGTGACAAGAGGCGGGGATATGTAGATGAAGGGCGCGTCGCCTGCTGGTTCTATTTCATTCTTCGCGGGGCAGAATTTACGCTGAACGTTCAAAGGATGAATCCTGGTCAGTGTCATATGAATAATCCTGTAGTTTCCAACCAAAGGCCTAAAGAACTTGGAATATAACTGACCATAAGTATATTGTGTGCTGAGTTCGAGGGTGAGGTGCCAGGGATGACCTGCAATCCATACTTACCTGGCAGGGGAGATACCATGATCACGAAGGTGGTTTTCCCAGGGCGAGGCTTATCCATTGCACTCCGGATGTGCTGACCCCTGCGATTTCCCCAAATGTGGGAAACTCGACTGCATAATTTGTGGTAGTGGGGGACTGCGTTCGCGCTCTCCCCTGATATGAAAAGTTTAAAGAAAGGTGTGGTTGTTTTTTGTTGTGTGGTTAGTGAGTTCTTTTTCTCCACTTTTTTTTGTAGTTGTTACTTATATTAGGTTTGTTATTACAGGGACTCAAATGTTCTTCGTTTTTTGATCGTGGTTGTGTGTCAGTTTTGCCGGTTTTAATTTTTTTTGTTCGAAGGTATTTTTCATTGTGTATACGTCTTTTCACTTGGTTGAGAGCGTCCGTCACTGCATATCCCAGTGAGTTACTCTTACTTTTAGGGACTTAAAAAAGCCGAAGTTCTTTTATTACTCTAGGTGTTGGAATTTTATGCGGTGCTCTCTTGTTTTCCGGGGGGAAATCTGTGGTTTTCTTTTGCTCTGTTTTTGGAAGTCCATGTTTCTAAATATGAGTTTCTGTTTTACCTAGGCGGTGTTTGGGTAATTCGGTATGCCGTTGCCCCACATAATTTCGAAGCTTTAATCACATCCGTAAAATCTGTTATGACCCAGAAAAAAGTAACATTCACACGTTGCGGCGACTAGCATGCGGCCATCGCGGAGGGTCTTGCACTGTTTAGCCTACCACATCAACAAAACCCGGGGATAGGTTTGTCCGGCGCAGAAGGATGATGTCACTAGAAGTGCCTGGAGTATGTAAATGAGCGCAGGGTCTGCTGGTTTTGTTCACATTGTACATACATTTGTTATTATTTTGCAAATGTTCCGGTATACGAAATGTTTTTGTTAGGTTTTTATAGTTTGCAGTAGTTTTTATTCATAAGTGAGGGGCTAGAGCGTGCGTGAAGAGAGTGACCGTAATTGTGAAGTGTTTCGTATCTCAGGGTGAGGTGCCAGGCGGGTTAAGTAATTCATACTTACCTGGCAGGGGAGATACCATGATCACGAAGGTGGTTTTCCCAGGGCGAGGCTTATCCATTGCACTCCGGATGTGCTGACCCCTGCGATTTCCCCAAATGTGGGAAACTCGACTGCATAATTTGTGGTAGTGGGGGACTGCGTTCGCGCTTTCCCCTGATGAGTTTAGTTCAAAAATAGAATTTTCAGGGTTTCCGCTTAGCTATTCTTTATAATATAGAGTACTGCGTTTAATGTTTCTGTTGTGTTAGGGTGCAATTTGGGACTAGTTTTTGTGGTTTTGTTGTTTTTAGAAAAAGATTTGTAAGTAATGCATAGAACTTTTTGGATCATTAGTTTAGAATATGGGGAAATTTAGCTCGCAAAATGTGAGAGCTGAGGAGTTGTATGTCGTGGAATGAGAGATTATTTCGTTTTTGAGACAATACACGATAATATTTGTTAGTTTAGTATTTATCGTTCTTGTAGAATGCTGGCGTTACATGGAGGAGAAAACAACCAAGTTTACAATAGTGAAATGTGTTTGTAGGTGGAGTTCAGTGTGAGTTACCCGACTAAGTAATTGCAAGAGCTGTCTTGTTTTAAAAAAAAAAAAGTGCTTTAGTAATGTTCAGACCTGTTCTAAACCCTAATACTCCGCAGATGGCATTTTTATGCAGTAGGATGACTGGAAAAGAAAGGCAGTAAGAGTAAAAAGTACTCAGGGAGTGGTTGTTAGCATGTAAATGATTAACACAGTGGAAGCCCTAATTCTGAGTGGTTGTTAGCATGTAAATGATTAACACAGTGGAAGCCCTAATTCTGAGGAATGTGCATTTTCTGCAGCTTTAGGGAAAAAAAAGAAGAAAACGTATGGGCTTGGGGTTTTAAATTTACTTGTATTATTTTGAACATTTTATGTCAAAATGTAGTCATCATGTATTGGTGTAAATGCAATTAAATAAAAAATTTAAAAAGGTTGAAAAACATTAAAATGACCAGTACTAAAAAATAAAACCAGAAGTATTGGTGAAGATCTGGAAAAATTGGGACACTTTTTTCATTGCTGGTGATAATGTAAATGGTCCAGCCACTCTAGCAAACAGTATCAACTAAAAATTTATTCACAACCTACCCGAAAGTTGAGTTTATGTTTTATTCGGCGGGAATTTTTAGGACTTCAAGCCTGGGAGGCAGCATCTCAAGTAACCCTGAGAGAACTGCTCCGAGGAAGTGAGGGGGCCAGCCAGGATATATAGGAGTTTTGCAACAGAGGGTAGATAGTCTGAACGTAAGAGATTGTTGTTAATTAAAGAAAAGCAGATATCGCAAGGTAAGGAATTTAGTGCTCTTCTATGAATGGGAGGATGGGCTCACCGAAATCCTTCCTTTGATATGCACCTCAGCTATCTGGGGCCAGTATCCTGTGTTTTCATATCCTGAGTCAGGGCTCACCCTATGGAGTGACTGCAGTCTGATGGCTACTAGATGGCAGGTATTCTCTTCCTTCCTGAGTTCCCTCAGGGCTCACTAGCTCACCGTCCGTGGTGGCTGCAATCACTGACGTCTGTGACATCCTTTGTTTACTGATATGGCAGGCAGTATTCCATTTCTCAACAGTATGGCCATTTCTCAAAAAATTAATCCAACAATCCTACTTCTGGGTATATACTCTAAATAATTGAAAACAGGGGTTTAAAGAGATATTGGAACACTCATATTCATAGCAGCATTATTCACAGTAGCCAAAGGTGGAATCAGCCTGTGTCCATCAGTAGGTTAATGGATAAATAAAATGGGGTGTATATACATAGTGGGAAATTATTCAGCCTTAAAAAAGGAAGGATATTCTGAAATATGCTACAACATGGATGAATCTTGAGGACATAGTGAAATACATGAGTCACAAAAGGACAAATAAGTGTTTCCACTTACGTGAAGCACCAAGTGTAGTCAAATTCATAGACACAGAAAGTAAAATGGTGGTTGCCAGGGCCTGGGAGGAGGAGAAAATGCAGAGTTAGTATCTAATGGGGTATGGAGTTCCAGTTTGGAAAGATGAAAAAAATTCTGGAGATGGATGGTAGTGATTGTAGTACGACAGTGTGAATATACTCATGCTACTGAACACTTAAAATTTGTTTAAAGTGGTAAATGCTATGTATATTTTTACCACAATAAAATAAAGAAGGAATAAAGGCAGTGTTACATACAGGCGAACATTCCAGTGTGACAGAGCCTGAAAATGCACATTGGATTTGTCCAGGTGTAAGAAGATAGTGGGGGACTTCCCTGGTCGTCCAGTGGTTAAGAGTCCTCCTTCCAATGCAGGGGACGTGGGTTTGATCCCTGGTCGGGGAACTAAGAGCCCACATGCCGTGGGGCAACTAAGCCCGCACGGTACAACGAAGAACCCTCACACCACAGCTAAGACCCGACGCAGCCAAATAAATAAATAAATTTTTTTTAAAAAAGAAGAAGATATTGGGGGCTTTGGCCAGGATCCCACTGTCAGGGGTATGGGGGAGAATAACACACTAGCAGACCATTCCAGCTGAATGGATGAATGAATTGGAGATAGTAACTGTAGACTCCTCTTTCAAGAATATTTTCCACTTTTTTTTAATAGATTATTTCAATGGGTGATAAGCACTTTTTATTTTTTTTAATATTTATTTAAAATATTAAACTTTTTTCTTTATAATTATTAAAACATCCCATGCCTTTACTAAACTAAAATAAAACTATATGCATATTCATATGCCATATCTAGCTATTACAGAAATTTATTTTCTGAAGGTTCTGGAGGCTAGAAGTCCAAGATCAAGGTGCCGATAGGGTCGGGTTCTTCTGAAGCTTCTCTTCTTGGTTTGCAGATGGCCACTCTCTTGCTGCCTATTCACATGGTTGTTCCTCTGTGCAAGTGCCCCTGGTGTCTCCTTCTTCTTCTTATAAGGACACCAGTTGTATTTGATTATGGCCTCATTCTAACAGCCTCATTTTAACTTAATCACCTCTTTAAAGACTTTATCTATGTAAATCAAATAGAAATATGCTACTCGTTTTTAATGCCTGGATATAGTAGGGAGGCAGAAAGGGGGGTGGGGTGGGGAATGGAGGTGGGGAAGGAAAGTTATAAAAGCTTCAGCTCATATTTAAACCAAACAATATTTTCTGAGTCACTGTTCTTTGCTTAACAATGTTGTGATTACTAGGATGCTATAAGGCACTGACATGGCTAGTAACAAGTACAAAGAAAATAATGTTAAAACACTCAAGGTATTAGCATTTCCACATTTTATCAGTAGATAAATTAAGAGGGGGTTACTTCTCAGTAACCTAAAAGCCTCTTGGCTGGGGAAGACCCACAGAATGTGTCAATCTTTCTGGTGTTTGTTTCACTTCACCTCATATCCCGCCCTCTATGTCTCTCCATGGATCGCTCAATTATGCCCCTGATATGCATGCTTGTTGATTCATGCAAATGGGGCTTCCTTCTCTTATCCACTGTCCGTGGAATACCAGCCTGGTGCCACTTGTCTGCCCTGCTAGACCAAGCATTGTGATGACAGTGATCCTATTTTAGGTGACTTACACAGAACCTGTCACCTGTGAGACACATGGTAGGTATACCACAATCACTGGTCAGGTGTGGATACTACACGTGGGAAGTTTAAATTTCTTTGCATGGTTCTTGTGTGCACAGTAGCAGCTAACAACTACTGAGAGCTCCTTGGTGCCAGGCAGAGTTCTAAGCACTTTACAGAGTTCTAAAATTTTATTTAACGTCTCAGCAGCTCTCTGGTTATTATTACCCCCATTTATAGATGAGGAAATTGAGGCCCATCAGTTATATAATTTCTCCAAGGTCACACAGTTAGGGAGGTGACAGAGCCAGGACGAGAACTTCAGAGTCTGAACTGGGAACCCAACACACATACTATCTACTTTCCTACATAAATGACTGCATTTTTGTATACTAGCCTTTCAAAGTTAATACCCTCCTGGGAATTCCCTAGCGGTCCAGTGGTTAGGACTCCATGCTTTCACTGCCGAGGGTGTGGGTTCAATCCCTGGTCGGGGAACTAAGATCCTGCAAGCCACAAAAAACAAAACAAAAAAATTCCACAAAGTTAATACTCTCCAAATTTTCTTAATTACTCAACAAATACATGTATTTCTTTTTTTTTTTTTAATTAATTTATTTATTTATTTATTTTTGGCTGTGTTGGGTCTTCGTTTCTGTGTGAGGGCTTTCTCTAGTTGTGGCAAGTGGGGGCCACTCTTCATTGCGGTGCGCGGGCCTCTCACTGTCGCGGCCTCTCTTGTTGCGGAGCACAGGCTCCAGACGCGCAGGCTCAGTAGTTGTGGCTCACGGGCCTAGTTGCTCCGCGGCATGTGGGATCCTCCCAGACCAGGGCTCGAAACCGTGTCCACGGCAAGGCAGGCAGATTCTCAACCACTGCGCCACCAGGGAAGCCCCACATGTATTCCTAATTTTACTTTTTGGTAGTCCTCACTTCAAGGAATTGATGGTAAGTATGTTGAGTTCAATTTCAACAGTAACATTGAGAATAAACTTTAATCTTGTAGAATTTATTTTTACATTTTTTGGGCATGCCACGCGGCATGTGGGATCGTAGTTCCGTAACCAGGGATCAAACCCGGGCCCCCGGCAGTGGAAGCGCAGAGTCTTAACCACTGGACCGCCAGGGAAGTCCCTAATCTTGTAGCATTTCAGTAATTGTCCCCTAATGCTGTTCATTATCAATGAAAATGGACAAGAAGTGAAAGAAATGTGAAAGAATCAACGTTCTTTCCTTGCATTTCTGATTCAGTTAGAGCATGTTGCTTTCTTTTGAAACAGGATGTCTCGGGCCGTTCATCTTCCAGTCCCCTGTCCTGTTCAACTTGGTTTGTTAAGAAATGACTCCTTGGAAGCACAGCTTCATGAGTATGTCAAACAGGGGAACTATGTGAAAGTGAAGAAGATTCTTAAGAAAGGTAGGCACCGTATTGAAATGGCAGATGTGACTTGATTCACATTACTGAATAACATCAGAAGGAAAACCAGGTACATCATAAAACTGTGAGTTCTTGGGGAAATTGGAAGTTAAATTTAGAAATGAGATGTTCTGTATCAGTGCAGTCAGATTGTTCAGTAGAGGTCTTAAATTGCTGGAGGCTGTTTTGTTTTGTTATGTGCTAAGGAACTATAAAGTCTTCCAACCGTTAGGCTCCTAAGGGTTTCTCCTCAGGCCCCAGCCACCCACCTTAGATTCTGCCTGATTCCCTTTTCTCCTTCAAATCTACTCTGCCCACTGAGTCTTCTGAGGCCTGTGGTGGAGAGAAGGCCAGTTTTCACAGCTCTCTTCTTCCTTGCTCCTTAGAGGCACTTGGTACTTTTGTTTTCAGGGTGTTTTGTTTTTGTTTTTGTTTTTTGCTGTAGGCTATAGGCACCTCAGCCTGTAGAGCAGACAGAAATAAGAAACATAGCTCAGGCAGTCTTCAAAAGCACAAACAAACAAACACAAAAAAACATACACAAACAAAACCTCTGCTGGTATTTGCCCCTGATCTAGAGATCCAGACCTGCTTTTTCTAGAATAACCAGAAGACCTGTTAGATTCCCCGTCTTCCTTCTTAGTATTAAAGGGAAGGCTTATAAGGCTTCTCTCAGCTGGTTTGTGGAACAGTCAGGGTGACCTAATTTTTCTACAGTGTTTCTCTATTTGCCTCAACAGTATTCCTGAGGACTTCCAGAAAGGTAACACCAGTTTTGTTTTGTTTTTAATAATTATTTATTTATTTATTTTGCCTGCACCGGGTCTTAGTTGCAGCATGCGGGCTCTTAGTTGTGGCATGCATGCAGGATCTAGTTCCCTGACCAGGGATTGAACCCGGGCCCCCTGCATTGGGAGCGTGGAGTCTTACCCACTGGACCACCAGGGAAGTCCCGTAACACCAGTTTTTGTAGGACCCAACTACCCCAAAAATACTTCTCTCAAAAACTTTTCAAGTGCTTCTGGGGTCTTCCCTGGCAGTCCAGTGGTTAAGACTCGGCGCTTCCAATGCAGGGGCACAGGTTCTATCCCTGGTCAGGGAAATAAGATCCCACATCCTGCGCAGTGTGGGCCAAAAAAAAAAAAGGTCTCAAGGGTTTCCATGTACCACCCCTAGAATCTATAGATGAAGTGGCTGATGGTGAACTCAATTTATTTGAAAGTTTCTGTTTTCTACCCCCTCAAAGATTTTGCACTTTACTTCATAACACATCCATGTCTTAATATAAAAATTGATGTTCAAGATAGGTATGCTATGACTTCTAGTGTCTGTCTATCCACATCCTCCAGTATCAGAAGCAGAGTTCTAGGACATTTTTTATCTCCTAGACATCTCCTGAACGTTCTGCATCTTCAAATTCTTTTTTTTAAACTCTTTTTTTTTTGAGGTACGGTTAATGTACAATATTATATAAGTTTCAGGCGTACAACATAGTGATTCACAAATTTTAAAAGTTATACTCCACTTATAGTTATTGTAAGCTATTGGCTATATTCCCTGTGTTGTACGATATACCCTTGTAGCTTACTTATTTTATATGTTGTAGTTTGTACCTCTTAATCCCCTACCCCTATTCTGCCCCTTCCCACTTCCTTCTCCCCACTGGTAAGCACTAGTTTGTTCTCTCTATCTGTGAGTCTGTCAGATTCACTAGTTTGTTTTATTTTTAGCTTCCACATATAAGTGATATCATACAATACTTGTCTTTCTCTGACTTAACGCATCTTCAAATTTTTGACATTGAACTAGAGCAGGGGATGAGGTTGACAGGTATAACTGGGTATGAAGCAGGACTTCATCTGTGCCTGGAAATTTCGTCTAAATCCTCAGAGTGAAGAACAAGGGGTGATAAATGCCCCCACAGTCTAAAGCAAGGCTTCTTAGGAGATGGCCAAAATGATCTTGGACCTTCAACTCCGTCACCCACGTCAGGCCTATCTAAGAGAAGGTGATGGGGCAGCGGCGGGATTGTCAGTGGAAAGATTGTTTCAAAGGCATTCACAGGAATAGAATGCTGTGGCTTTTCCCTCTTTCCCAGCCTCAAGCCTAGTAAGAGGCCATTCAGGTGAACCTCATGGAGATAATTGTGATGCCTTCAAGCAGGAGAGTTGGGAGCCTATGGCCCAGCCTGCTGAACAATAGAAACATGCCAGCCCACCCCAGCTGCCACCAAGTTAGCATGAATAGAACCTGGCATGTTACCTGGAATTTAGGGGTCAGGAGGACTGCCATCTGCCTCCTACCTGGAGCAGTTCTTGATGGCTGGATGAGCATAAGAGATCAGCTTTTGGAGTAGCCATACTTTCATCAGTTGTGGGGTAGGTAGACTATGCAGAGTAGCTGAGCCATCTAAATGGACCTCACCTATGAAGGAAGGAAGAATCCCCACAGAGAGGCTGGAGATGTAGCAAGAAGTCAGCAGAAATGCAAACCAGAACTACATTGAGGTATCATCTCACATTGGTCAGAATGGCTGTCATCAAAAAGTCTACAAACAATAAATGCTGGAGAGGCTGTGGAGAAAAGGGAGGGAACCCTTCTACACTGTTGGTGAGAATGTAAATTGGTACAACCATTATGGAGAACAGTATGGAGGTTTCTTAAAAAACTAAAAATAGAACTACCATATACCACTCTTAGGCATATATCTGGAGAAAACTCTAATTCAAAAAGATACATGCACCCCAGTGTTCATAGCAGCACTATTTACAATAGCCAAGACATGGAAGCAACCTAAATGTCCATCAACAGATGAATGGATAAAGAAGACGTAGTACTTATAACTGGTGGAATATTACTCAGCCGTAACAAAGAATGAATTAATGCCATTTGCATCAACATGGATGGACCCAGAGATTATCATACTAAGTGAAGTAAGTCAGACAGAGAAAGACAAATACCATATATCGCTTATATGTGGAATCTAAAAAAATGATAACAAATGAACTTACAAAATAGAGTCACAGACGTAGAAAACAAACTTTTGGTTATCAGTGGGTAAAGGGGATGGGAGGAATAAATTTGGAGATTGGGATTGACATATACACACTACTATATATAAAATAGATAACTAATAAGGATCTACTGTGTAGCGTAGGGAACTCTACTCAGTACTCTATAATGACCTATATGGGAAAAGACTCTAAAAAAGAGTGGATATATGTATATGTATAACTGATTCACTTTGCTGTACAGCAGAAACTAACACAACATTGTAAATCAACTACACTCCAATAAAAATTAAAAAAAAAAAAAAGAAGAAGTCAGCAGGAGAGGGCAATGGCCTGCATTAGGGTGGTGTGCAGTGGAGTGGAGATACCTGAAGGACCCACTAACCCCTCCCACAAAAGAGCAGGCATTAGGACAAAGCCACAGGCAACGAAGAGCATCAGCTAAGTACAAAGGCCTTTGCCCCTTGTCATCTCATTGGTTCTCTCCCTCCTTCAGCTCTGGAGTTGTCAGAAACAGCCCTGAGATCAGAGGAGTGGAAGAGCAAGGAAGAGGTTTTGATTTCAAAAGGACTGGGCAGGGAATTCCCTAGTGGTGCAGTGGTTGAGAATCTGCCTGCCAATGCAGGGGACATAGGTTCGAGCCCTGGTTTGGGAAGATCCCACATGCCGCGGAGCAACTAGACCCGTGCGCCACAAGTACTGAGCCTGCGCGTCTGGAGCCTGTGCTCCGAAACAAGAGAGGCCGCGATAGTGAGAGGCCTGCGCACCGCGATGAAGAGTGGCTCCCGCTTGCCACGACTAGAGAAAGCCCTCACACAGAAACAAAGACCCAACAGAGCCAAAAGTAAATAAATAAATAAATAAAATTTAAAAAAAAAAAAAAAAAAAAAAGAATCCGCCTGCCAAAGCAGGGGACATGGGTTCGAGCCCTGGTCCGGGAAGATCCCACATGCCACGGAGCAACTGAGCCCATGTGCCACAACTACTGAGCCTGTGCTCTAGAGCCCGTGAGCCACAACTACTGAGCCTGCGTGCCACAACTACTGAAGCCTGCATGCCACAACTACTGAAGCCTGCATGCCTAGAGCCTGTGCTCCGCAACAAGAGAAGCCACCTCAGTGAGAAGCCTGTGCACTGCAACAAAGAGTAGCCCCCGCTCGCTGCAACTAGAGAAAGCCTGCACGCAGCAACAAAGACCCAACGCAGTCAAAAATAAATAAATAAATAAAATAAATAAAACTTAAAAAAAAAAAAATTAATTAAAAAAAAAAAAAAGGACTGGGCAATTTATTACCTGAAATGAGGCTGTGCTTTGACTGCCTCAGAGTGACTGAAAGAGTACGGGATCTGCCTGAGGTGCCTTTCAGGAGAGGGGCAGCAAGAACTAACTGACAGAGTGTACTTGAGGGTAGTAGAAGAAAAGTTGTTTCCTGATTGTATCCTGCTTAGTTCATCCCATTCAGAAGACCAGATACTACAGATTATATGAGCTCTAAAACCCAAAGGATGAGTTCCAGAACCTCAGACCAGACTTTATTCATTTTTTTATTACACGTATATTAATTGAGCCTCGGGGTTAGAGCAGCCAAGGAAAGATGTACAGCCCTGCCTTCCAGAGTATAATCCAGCAGAAGAAACAGACATGAGTCGGTAATTGAAGTCCTGAGAAGGGCAGGAGGCGAAGGAAGCACACAAGGTACATCTCAGCCTCATCTGGGAGGTAATCAAGGGAAAATTCTTAGAGAAAGTGATATTTAGGCTTGGGCCCTAAAGAAGAAAAGTTGACGTGAAAGAAGTAAAAGGTAAAAGTTGGAGGCAAGGGAGGATTTAAAGGGATGCAAAGGCCCTGAGGATAGAAAAGAAAAGTGTGTGGATCACTTGAGTTGGAGGAAAAGGCAAAGTGGTGGGAGAGAGTGGTAGGGGGGTGAAACTGGCAAGGTAATCTGAAGCCACACCAGGCCTCGTGGGCTGTTGGAAGGATTTTGGTAATAGGTGCCTCCGTATTTAGGATTGTTACAGCATCCTGGTGAATTGACCCTGTTATCATTATGAGATGTCCCTTCTTATCTCTGGTAATACTCGTTGTCTTGAAGTCTACTTTTTCTGATATACAGCCACTTCAGACTCCTTATGCTTACTACTTATGGAATATCTTAAGAGTTAAATATGTCTTCTGTAGAGAGCACAGAGTTGGGATTTGTGCTTTAAAATCCATTCTGATACTCTCTGCCTTTTAACTAGAGAGTTTAGTCCATTAACATTTTAGGTAATTATTGATATGGTTTATTACAAAGAACACAGTTCAGGAACAGCCAGATGAAAGAGATTTAGGGCAAGGCATGGTGTGTGTGTGAGTGCTTGGAGCTTCCATGCCCTCTTTGGGTACACCACCCTTCCAGCACTTCAGTCGGTTTACCAACCTGGAAGTTCTCCAAACCTAATCAGTTAGGGTTTTTATGGAGGTTTCATTATTTAGGCATGATTGATTTGGCCATTGGTGACTGATCTCAATCTTCAGCCCCTCTCTCCTGCTGGAGGTGGGACAAGGTTTGAAGTGGAGGGTTGTGGCAGAGCTGAAAGTCCCAACCCTCTAATCATGAATTGGTCTTGGTCTTTCTGGTGACCAGCCCATCCTGAAACTATCTCAGAACCCCTCAGCCAAGAGTCATCTCATCAGCATACCAAAGACACTTATCACTCCTAACACTAAGGAAATTCCAAGGGTTTTAGGAGCTCTTGTGCCAGGTACCTGAGAGTAGAGTTCTATTTCTAAATGGTTGCTCTGGCTGTGGAAGGTTATGAGGTATGTGAGAAGAGGGAGAAAAGAGTAGGATGACTTGTTTTTGGTTTGAGCAACTGGGTTGAATGTGGTGTCATTGCCAGAAAGAGGAATAGGTTTGGGAAAGAAGCTATTGGAAGTCAGTCTGGACCAGCTGAGTTAGACACCTGTGATTCAGCTAAGTGGAATATCAAATAGAAGCTGGGTATATGAGCCTGCAGCCCAGAAGAGATCTGTCTGCATATCCATGTTTTGAAACCAAGGATGATCAAGTGAAGAGGACTGAAAACGCTGCTGGCAGGAATCTCACTCTCTTACAGACAGGCAGCCCTTGTTGGGGCAGGAGTAGAGAAAAAAGGAGGGGAAAACCAGGTGGTTCCCAGCAGTTATGTCAGTAACCAGGTTGAGGGAAAGAAAAATACATACAATGATTCATCATGCATTCAGTTAGTCTGTATTTGTTGGGCATCTACTATGGCTGGCAAGGGGCTGCAGATGCAAAGATAAATATGACCTGGTTCCTGCTTTTAAAGACCTCACAGTTGAGTAGGGGAAAATAAATGCATTTATAACACAGTGAGCTATGTAGGGGCACTTACAAAGATAATTAGGGACACAAAGCACATAGTGGTCACTGTTAGCTGGGAAGGTGAGGGAAGGCATCTGGAGGAGGTGACGAGAGCTGAGAATCTGCTCATAGGAGGCCAAGGGATGGCATGGATGGTGAGGGATCCACAGAAAGGTTGGAGAAACAGAGAGTGGAAAAGTCTTAGTTACAGAAGGGCCCAGACCAAAGACAAGGGGCCCTTGGGTGAAAGTGACTAGAAGGCACCTTATAACTCTTTTAAGACATAAGGAACCTGCTCTGACCCCAAGGAGATGTGTCCCAGACCTGGCCGGATTGCCCCAACACTGTCAGTTTCTCTGAAGGGATTTAATTCAGAGCATTTGGCTGTCTCTAAGGAGATTCTATTAGAAGTGGTTAGATGAGATGGACCTGATAGTCACGTTAGTCATGTCACTATGATGCAATAAAAATGTGGTTGATTCAGGAAATCACGTGTATGTCCATGCAGTACTGTGCTTTCTGGTATGCTGGAAGACGTGGGGGCAGAAGCATCTTTACAACAGGAAGTTAAATGATGAAAACAGTTACCCACCATCATATATCAGGTGTGTTCTTTGAGGAGAAGCTGGAACCAACTTTTGCCACAAGTAAATGGGTCGGCTTCCTCTGAGATTTGGAAGCCAGGAAGATCAGTCATTCAAGACTGAACTTTGAGGGATGGTGTATTTAGTGCTTTTTTTTTTTTTTTTTTTGCCACTGCGTGGGTATGTGGGATCTTAGTTCCCCATCAGGGATCGAACCCCAGCCTGCTGCCGTGAAAGCGGGGAGTCCTAACCACTGGACCACCAGGCAATTCCCTTTAGTGCTTTCTTAGAGAAATGAATTCAATTGGAGACTAGAACTCCTGATGGAGACACCTTGGCTTTCCAGAAAGAACCCAGACTTGATCCAGTGCCAGATGTACCTAGTACCTACCTGTGGTTCCCTTGAGGAGCTGTGTGACGGATGCTCTAGCCAGCATGTATGAGAATGGGGAAATAATCACACCCTTTTCCTTCACTTGTTTAGAGGATGAAGTGAGACAATGGGTTAAAATGCCTATCATGGAGAAGGCACTCATAAACCACCATGGGTACCTTCGTTATTATGCAGGATTACACTAGTTCTGTGTCCCTCTCTTTTGTCCTTCTTCCCCCACCTCTTTTTCAAGGCAAAGGAAACCTGGTCTTTCCAAGTCGGCGGATTTCTCCAGCAGGCAAGAGGCAGTCCAGAGGGACCGGTGGCGGGGAGCGTGTTTGCTTAGCCTACAGAGGGGCGACGCGACCCGTCCTGGACCCTGGGGGCGCAGGGGGCAGGGGGCGGGGTAATAGCAGCCTGGGGTAGGAGTCAGATGCGCGCAGCGTGTGATTGCCTGCCAGGAAGCCGTATGTTAATGAGGCCTGTTGCTGCTTTGAAGTGTTTCTGGAAGATTTACGGGTGAAAATGGTGTTTTGAACTTTGCCCTTTCACAGAGTAGTTATGGGATATAAGGTAAAAAATGTTTCTCAGGGGGCGAGGGACTTGACAAAACTGTCGCCATCGGTAAAAGGTGGGCGGCTGCCACGTACCCAGCAGTGACGTCGAAAACAAGAATAAGGCTGTAGGTACAACAGTAATTTTTGTGGTTTGTTGTTAGACAAAATTTGAAGGGCGTGTTAGAACACCCGAAACTGTGGAGATGTAGCGTTTTTTTCTGAGTGTGAAGGCTGCCCTTGGTGTTGTTTTTACAGCTACTACTACATGTTGATGATCGTTTTTCTTGTTCTTAAGAAGAGAACGCTCATTGAGTGGTTTTGTTTGTAATTGTGTTTCCCTAAAGAACAATCAGGGTGCTTTTTTTTTCTTCAGTTTCTGTCTTCCATGGTATGCTTATAGCTGTTTAGGTCTGTCGGTCGTTTCTTACGAAGTTAGCTCTTGTGGTTTTCTTTTTTCTTACTCACTGCGTGGTTTCAAAGTTCAAGCTTTAGTAATATCATTAAATCAAGTATGGTAGTTGAGCACTCCCTTCCGCCATTGTGAGGCAGCCCCTCCTTTAGAAGAGAAATCTCTGTCTCTTCCCAGTCTTCCTTGTAGCAGCACCATCCATTGAGTTGTTCCAGGCACAGACCAGCATGTCAACCTTTGAAACCTCTTTCCCTGACACCCCACCCCACCTCCTGCAGCAAGTCCCCCAGTGAGTCCCGGCCTGTCAACTCAACTTCCGGAACAGCCCACGTTTCTCCTTCTTCCTTGCTGAGCCCAGATGCGAGCCACCGTGCCGTCTCCTACAGACACCGTGGCAGTGGCCTCGGAAGTGGTCTCCACAGCTTCAGACCTCCCAGTGGCTTCCCTTCACACTTAAAATCCAGGCTCCCCAGGCCTTGGCCTTGCCTAGAAAATCCGCAGATACCTGCCTGCCTGCCTGCACCTCCCCCCTCCCTCCTACCCTGTGTTCTCCAGCTGTCTTCAATTGCTAAAACACACAACCTCGTTGCTTTCCTTGGGTCTTTGCATTCCATTCGTTGTTTTCTCTGCTTAAATGCAGCCTCCAAAGAGAGGCCTTCCCTGAGCACCCAAATCTAAAGTAGCCCCCAAGTCCCTCTCTGTTTCGACACTTAAAATCCTCTGCATGCCTCATCCTCTGATCCTCTTGGGTGTTTGTTGTCAGCTCTCTCCCTCACTAGAATGTAAGCTTTTTGTGAGTAGCGGCCTCTGTTGGCCCAGTGCCCAGAGTGTCTTTATTTTACAACATGGAAAACTGGGATGATGGTTAAGGTGACACCTACCGGCTCCGCTGTTTAACAGGCCTCAGGCAAGTTACCTAGCCTTTCTGTGCCTCAGTTCCCCTGTCCATAAAACTGGCATATACTTGTATTGATCTCATAGTTAAAGCACTTAGAACGATGACCGGTGCCTGTCAAGCTCACGATCAATGGTAGCTAGTATTGTCGTAGCTGGCACTCGGGTATCTGTGGAGGGAAGAAATGATGTCAGATGCAGCAACCAGCTGTCTTTTAAAAATTCAGAAAGTGTGAACAGGTAGTACAGTCATGGGGTGAAAAACCAAAAGGTTCTGCCTTCCAGCGCTGGTTCTCAGCCACCCAGTCTCCCTGTCCCTGCCTCAGTCACGGTGACCTCTTACCAGAGTTTGAAAGTCAAACTTGTAGGACAGCCTTGAATGAAACTGCTAAGATATATATTGCTCAATCGGATCAGCTAGGTTCTCACTAGCAAAGGCAACGACCCACCCTTTCCTCTTTAGCTTTTCAGGGGAGAGGTGGTTTTACCAGATCTGTGGAGGGAACGCCTCCTGGGCTTTAAAGACGCAGGTTGTCATTGGCTGTCATTCAGTATTATGTTAATTAAGTGTGGCTGTTTTAAAAATTGTTAAATTACATTTCCAGTTAAAAATGTTAAAATGAGTTGGTAAGTGGTAGCATTTGAAAGATTGTATTGGAAGGGCTCTTTCTCTTTTTTCCAGTAGAAGTAGAAACGGGGAAACGATCTCGCCCTCAGTGTAAAGTGTGCGGCTATCACAGACCCAGCAGTGACTTGCGAGTGAAGGTCAAGACTATACTTTCAGGGATCATTTCTATAGTTTGTTACTAGAGAAGTTTCTCTGGACGTGTAGAGCACCCGAAACCACGAGGAGGAGACGCAGTGTTCTCTTCTGAGCGTGAAGCTGGCTCTTGGCGTTGCCTTTGCAGCTGTCTCTAGCCGTTGATGATCGTTCTTCTCTTCCTTAGGGAGAGAAAGAGGGAGAGAACGCCGTCTGAGTGGTTTCGTTTGTCCTTGTGTCTCGTGAAAGAGCAGTGGGGGTGGTATTTTTCGGTTTTCTCTTTCTAGTTTGTTTCAGTTTTGTGTCTTGCGATAGTCCGTAGGTAGTTTGAGCTTGTGGTGGTTTGTCGTGTGGTTTCAGCCAGTGTTCAAGTTTTCCTGCTGTCTTTGCTGTTTTTCGGTTCTTTGGTTACTGTTTTTTGTTCTTCAGAATCCGAAAGGATCTTCGTTGTATTTTTTACTTGTAGGAGGGAGTTCCTTTCCAACGGGATTACCCTCATCCCTTAATTGTAATCTTCGGAGGTGGTTTTGTTCCCTGTCAGTGAAGTCCGTTGTGTTTATCTCCTATTTCTTTTCTCCAATCATTTGTTGATTAAGGGTAGTTTTTTGAGTGTATTTGCTTTTTAAAAGTTTTTGATGATGAATATTCTAGAGTTGAAGGGTACACATTATAAGTTTCCGTTTCCTCCATCTCTTAGGGTTATTTCCAAGATTAAAATGGCGTGATCCAAGTTAGGGGGTTAGTACATGGCCTGAAACATATTAAAGTACTGTAGAAATGATAGCTTTTTTTTTTTTTTTTCAAAGGAAAGGATAGCCCACCTTGAAGTGATGGTCTTTGTTAGTAGGGGTTAGGGTGCATAACCTTTCGTATGCAGGTGGCAAGTGATTTTTTTCACAAATATAGTCTACGTGAATTCCCTGGTGGTTAGGACTCAGTATTTTCACCGCCAGGGCTCTGGTTCAGTCCCTGGTCAGGGAACTAAGATCCCGAAAGCTGCGCACTGGGGCCAAAAAAGACAAAAGATGAAAATATACTCTAAACAGACCTGCTGATGTTTAAAAATAAAGGTGATAACAATCTAAAGTTTAAAAAAATTTCAGTAAAGTGTACAACATTACCACATTTTGGGAATCCCTCTGGCTCCCCCAAAACACCAGAATACCACAAAACTACAGTTTTTGTAACTTTATTGAAAAAAAAACTTTTTTCTTTTTAAATTTATCTTTGGCTGCGTTGGGTCTTCTTGCTGAGCAAGGGCTTCCTCTGGTTGTGGTGAGCGGGGGCTAGTCTTCGTTGCGGTGCGCAGGCTTCTCACTGCGGTGGCTTCTGTTGTTGCGGAGCACAGGCTCTAGGCGCACGGGCTTCAGTAGTTGTGGCTTGCGGGCCCTAGAGCGCAGTCTCAGTAGTTGTGGCGCACGGGCTTAGTTGCTCTCTGGCATGTGGGATCGTCCCGGGCCAGGGCTCGAACCCAGGTCCGCCTGCATTGGCAGGCGGATTCTTAACCACTGCGCCACCAGGGAAGCCCCATAGTTTTCTTTTTTAAATGAAGAGAAGTGCTTCAAAATACACCTCTTCGTTCCACACTTAAGATTGGGCCGGGTACATTATTTTGAAAAAAACACTTACCCAGGTGAGCCCGATATGCACCCCTCACATCCACACTCAGGTGAGTAACCGTGAGCAGAAGTTCTCGAAAGGGTCAAATTGAAATTTAGGATCCTAGAAGGTTAAAAGTTTTAAATAAAATAATCTCACCCACAGACGCTGCCTGTAGTATTTAAGATTAGAAAACTAATCTGAGGCACCTGAGCACACCTTTGTCTTAAATTCGTCCCGGCAGTGTTGTTAGTGTTTTTAGAAACAGAAAGGCAATAGGTTCTGATTGTCTGTCTGTCTGTCTGTAATAGGTCAATTAAGAACTGTAAGTCTTAGTATCTCTTTTCCCTTTTTTTTTTTTTTTGGCCAAGCTGTGCAGCATGCGGGATCTTAGTTCCTGGACCAAGGATCAAACCCACTCCCCTTGCAATGGAAGCGTGGAGTCTTAACCACTGGACCTCCAGGGAAATCCCTAAGTCTTAGTTCCTTAAAGGAAAAAACAAAACAAACAAACAAACAAAACCTCTTCAGAGTGTTCAGAATTTTAAAAAATTGTATACGAAACGACAGTGTAACTGAGCAGGACCCTATGGGGCCTTCTTGCCGGCAACGCCAAGGTCTCAAGTCCAAAATTGTTACCGAACCAAACTTGGGTGTTCTTGCCCGCCTGCAGTAAAGGCAGTCTACTGTCACCGGCTTGTGGTGAAGGAAAGTGCAGCGTTTATTGTGGGGAACCAAGAAAGGAGTCGAGGTAGCCAGTGCTTAAAAGGCCCGAACTCCTTGCTTGGCGCCCTGCAGTAAACTGCTGCACTGTCTTTCACCACAGCCAAGTGTCAGTAAATTGGGTTTACTGTGTGTGGGCAAGTAGACCCAAGTTTGGCTCAGTAACAACAGTTTGAAAATCATTTATATGATATTCCTGGGAGTTCCCTGGCGGTCCAGTGGTTAGGACTCGGCACTTTCACTGCTAAGGGCCCGGGTTCAGTACCTGGTCAGAGAACTAAGATTCCGTAAGCTGCACAGTGCGACCAAAAATAAAAGAAAGGAAGGGAGGGAGGGAGGAAGGAGAGAGAGAGAGGAAGAAAGGAAGAAAAGAAAGCAAGCAAGAAAGAAAAGAAAATCATTTAATATATTTCTGAAACGAGAGGAAAGTGGAAAAATGTCGCCATCTGTAAAAAGTATGTGGCTGCCACGGACCCAGCAGAGTTGTGGGGTTAAAGCCATTATTATGTTTTAGGAGTTATTTCTATAGGTTGTTACTGGACGAGGTTCCGTGTAGAGTCCTCGAAGTCCACGAGGAGGCAGGCTCTCCTCTGAGTGTGAAGCCAGCTCTTGGCTTCTGTAACTGCCTTTTGCCTTTGATGACTGTTCTTTTCCTCTGGAGAAGTAAGTACAGGGAGAGGACGCCATCCGAGTGGTTTCTTCTTATGTTACTGTCGCAGAATGTAGGTGACTGTTTTCCGCTAGGGGGCCGTTTTCTGTATTTTTTTTTCACGTGTTCCAGGTGCACAACGCTTTTTAACCTGTGTAGTAGATGTGGTCTTTATCCTGACCTAACTATTGTGTAAGCTGTGATTGTTTTCAATGAAATGAGGAAGAATCTGTCAGATGCAGTTTGGCGTTGTTGTTTTCTGATTGGATTTACAGGTCATGAGCTTTTTTCACACATCAGGTGCAGCCCCAGGGTACTGAAACAAAATTACCTCCCCTTTCTCTACTCTCCTTTCTGTCAGTCGAGTCACTCTCTCCCAACACAGCTAGGCAGACATCCCTTCTTGGCCTCTATGGTGATTTCTTTCTCTGTATCTCAGTCCAAGCTAAGGAAATACGACATGTGAGGACTAGGGTTTATAGGACTTTAGCACAGAGGACGAATGAAAGAAGGCGGAGTTTGGCCAAAGCACGGTGGACAGAGAGCTAAGGGTAGTGGGCAGCTATTGAAGGAGAGTGCCTACATCAGCTGTGCACTTTAAGGTCACTCTGCAAGCTGTGTGGCGATGATACTTATGGGGAGGGGTGAGGTGGCAAGTGTGAGGACCAGTTGGGCACCTACTGCATTCATCTACCTGGGAGAAGATGGTAGTGCTGATAGAGAAACACCAGATCTGAAAGATATTTAAGTGGTAAAGTTGACAGGACTTGGGGGGGGTTGATTTGTTGACGAAAATTCAATTAACTATCAAGAAGGGAAAAAAAAGGGAGTTTTATTTGAGCCAATCTGAGGATTATAACACGAGAAGCAGATTTTCAGAAAGCTGTTAGAAGTCGAAGACACAGTCATAGACATTTTCCAGACAAAGAATTGTAGTACCTCAAAATGACATACTGATATTTTACATAAAGTTCACCAAGGAACAGGTAGTCCAGATGAGCTTGTACGGGGTAAGCAGCAAGGCGCCATGACCCCCTATGGAGTCGAGAAAGAACTCTATTCTTTTAAGAAGTCCCATTGCTAGTGTGAGAAGAAAGAAAAAAAGTGGATCTTTAGGGTTGAGCGGGCACTCCCCTCTTTGAGGTGCTCTGATTAATGTATAATGCAGATGCACACTGCACTTGGGGAAGGAGGGAGGAGGCCCAAACACACACACACACACAAAGAGAATTTTATGTTTAAATTTTTCTAGTCCTGCCTTGAAATATAAAATTTGATTTCATCAGGTTCACTGATGGTATGGGCGAGAGGAGCTGCCAAGGAAAATTGCCGGGTCTTGGGACCTGAACAAATGGGTGGACGGTGGTTCCGTGTGTTAACGGGGGAAATGGAGGAGGAACTGAATCAGGTAGTGCAACGGGGTGGGCAGTGATGGTAGAGTTCAGTTTAGGGCACGTTTAGGCGAGATTTCTGACCTTTAGCGGATGCATGGCAAAGGAGTTAGAACTCGCACAGCAGACCAAGAAGGAGCAGCCAGAGAGGTAGGCGGCAAACCGCGTGAGGGTGCTTGATGGAAGCCCAGCGGGACACAGTGAAGTGTGTGGAGAGCAGATGAGAAATTAAGGTGCAGATGGAAAAGTATCCACTGGTCCTGTGTGGGAAACAGAAACAGAAACTGGCTAGGTAGGGGTGGACTGACCACTGGAGGGATGTGAAGGCTTGCCAGTTGGTGGAAAGAGCTCCCAGGAGAACTCAGGCTGTGATGGAGAGCATAGGGGTGGGTGTGCATTCAGCTGGGGGAAGCGGGGAAGATGGGGGATGCATTTAGGGTTTAATTAGGATGGGAGAGCAAGTCTGAATGCAGTTGGAAAGACTGAGTGGAACAGGAGAAAGTGAGGTATGGGAGGGAGCAGCTTCCCCCAGGCAGGAAGCCTTTGAGTCAGCCAGAGAAGATGGGGAGTTCAGAGGTAGGTGGGTTCCTCCATGGAATGTGACCACACTGGGGGCTTTTCAACTGATGGGCTTCCAATTGTTTGCCAAGTATGAGGGAAGATCATTGCTGAGGGAGGCTGGTGAGGAGGAGTAGGAGAGTTGAGAATAAAGAAGGAGTTAACTGATCACCCTAGGCAGCAGGTAAGGAAAAGGCACCTCCTGAGAGTGTGCCTGCTCCACTTCCCTGCTGTTGCAGCTCCTGGTCTTGGAAGCACATCCCCAGATCGCAGTTCATTTCTCTTTCTTCCACTGTAGCCATGCACCATGTAGTTCCTCCATGATTTTCTCCTTCTGGATCCGCAGTGGCCAAGCTTTCAGTGTGAGCCTAAATTAGTCCTTGGTCCTCTTTAAAGGTCGGGAGCTGTGAGAGAAGCGGTATATGCTCTGGAATTGACTCCTTGGTCTGTTATTTATTAGCTGTGGGTTCATGGGAAGTTCCTTGACCCCAGTCTGTCTCTCTGTAAAGGTGGTAGGTGTAGTACTAATAGCATCAACACGTGGGGTGGCTGTAAAGGTTAAATCAGTTAAAGCAAGTACGGTAGTTGAGCACTCCCTTCCGCCATTGTGAGGCAGCCCCTCCTTTAGAAGAGAAATCTCTGTCTCTTCCCAGTCTTCCCTGTAGCAGCACCATCCATTGAGTTGTTCCAGGCACAGACCAGCATGTCAACCTTTGAAACCTCTTTCCCTGACACCCCACCCCACCTCCTGCAGCAAGTCCCCCAGTGAGTCCCGGCCTGTCAACTCAACTTCCGGAACAGCCCACGTTTCTCCTTCTTCCTTGCTGAGCCCAGATGCGAGCCACCGTGCCGTCTCCTACAGACACCGTGGCAGTGGCCTCGGAAGTGGTCTCCACAGCTTCAGACCTCCCAGTGGCTTCCCTTCACACTTAAAATCCAGGCTCCCCAGGCCTTGGCCTTGCCTAGAAAATCCGCAGATACCTGCCTGCCTGCCTGCACCTCCCCCCTCCCTCCTACCCTGTGTTCTCCAGCTGTCTTCAATTGCTAAAACACACAACCTCGTTGCTTTCCTTGGGTCTTTGCATTCCATTCGTTGTTTTCTCTGCTTAAATGCAGCCTCCAAAGAGAGGCCTTCCCTGAGCACCCAAATCTAAAGTAGCCCCCAAGTCCCTCTCTGTTTCGACACTTAAAATCCTCTGCATGCCTCATCCTCTGATCCTCTTGGGTGTTTGTTGTCAGCTCTCTCCCTCACTAGAATGTAAGCTTTTTGTGAGTAGCGGCCTCTGTTGGCCCAGTGCCCAGAGTGTCTTTATTTTACAACATGGAAAACTGGGATGATGGTTAAGGTGACACCTACCGGCTCCGCTGTTTAACAGGCCTCAGGCAAGTTACCTAGCCTTTCTGTGCCTCAGTTCCCCTGTCCATAAAACTGGCATATACTTGTATTGATCTCATAGTTAAAGCACTTAGAACGATGACCGGTGCCTGTCAAGCTCACGATCAATGGTAGCTAGTATTGTCGTAGCTGGCACTCGGGTATCTGTGGAGGGAAGAAATGATGTCAGATGCAGCAACCAGCTGTCTTTTAAAAATTCAGAAAGTGTGAACAGGTAGTACAGTCATGGGGTGAAAAACCAAAAGGTTCTGCCTTCCAGCGCTGGTTCTCAGCCACCCAGTCTCCCTGTCCCTGCCTCAGTCACGGTGACCTCTTACCAGAGTTTGAAAGTCAAACTTGTAGGACAGCCTTGAATGAAACTGCTAAGATATATATTGCTCAATCGGATCAGCTAGGTTCTCACTAGCAAAGGCAACGACCCACCCTTTCCTCTTTAGCTTTTCAGGGGAGAGGTGGTTTTACCAGATCTGTGGAGGGAACGCCTCCTGGGCTTTAAAGACGCAGGTTGTCATTGGCTGTCATTCAGTATTATGTTAATTAAGTGTGGCTGTTTTAAAAATTGTTAAATTACATTTCCAGTTAAAAATGTTAAAATGAGTTGGTAAGTGGTAGCATTTGAAAGATTGTATTGGAAGGGCTCTTTCTCTTTTTTCCAGTAGAAGTAGAAACGGGGAAACGATCTCGCCCTCAGTGTAAAGTGTGCGGCTATCACAGACCCAGCAGTGACTTGCGAGTGAAAGTCAAGACTATACTTTCAGGGATCATTTCTATAGTTTGTTACTAGAGAAGTTTCTCTGGACGTGTAGAGCACCCGAAACCACGAGGAGGAGACGCAGTGTTCTCTTCTGAGCGTGAAGCTGGCTCTTGGCGTTGCCTTTGCAGCTGTCTCTAGCCGTTGATGATCGTTCTTCTCTTCCTTAGGGAGAGAAAGAGGGAGAGAACGCCGTCTGAGTGGTTTCGTTTGTCCTTGTGTCTCGTGAAAGAGCAGTGGGGGTGGTATTTTTCGGTTTTCTCTTTCTAGTTTGTTTCAGTTTTGTGTCTTGCGATAGTCCGTAGGTAGTTTGAGCTTGTGGTGGTTTGTCGTGTGGTTTCAGCCAGTGTTCAAGTTTTCCTGCTGTCTTTGCTGTTTTTCGGTTCTTTGGTTACTGTTTTTTGTTCTTCAGAATCCGAAAGGATCTTCGTTGTATTTTTTACTTGTAGGAGGGAGTTCCTTTCCAACGGGATTACCCTCATCCCTTAATTGTAATCTTCGGAGGTGGTTTTGTTCCCTGTCAGTGAAGTCCGTTGTGTTTATCTCCTATTTCTTTTCTCCAATCATTTGTTGATTAAGGGTAGTTTTTTGAGTGTATTTGCTTTTTAAAAGTTTTTGATGATGAATATTCTAGAGTTGAAGGGTACACATTATAAGTTTCCGTTTCCTCCATCTCTTAGGGTTATTTCCAAGATTAAAATGGCGTGATCCAAGTTAGGGGGTTAGTACATGGCCTGGAACATATTAAAGTACTATAGAAATGGTAGCTTTTTTTTTTTTTTCAAAGAAAAGGATAGCTTATCTTGAAGTGATGGTCTTTGTTGGTAGGGGTTAGGGTGTATAACCTTTCGTATTCTGGTGGCAAGTTATTTTTTCACAAATATAGTCTACGTGAATTCCCTGGTGGTTAGGACTCAGTATTTTCACCGCCAGGGCTCCGGTTGGTTCCTGGTCAGGGAACTAAGATCCCGAAAGCTGCGCAGCGGGGCCAAAAAAGACAAAAGATGAAAATATACTGTAAACAGACCTGCTGATGTTTAAAAATAAAGGTGATAACAGTCTAAAGTTTAAAAAAATTTCAGTAAAAATGTACAGAATTACCACATTTTGGGAATCCCTCCGGCTCCCCCAAAGCACCAGAACACCACAAAACTACAGTTTTTCATACTTTTTCATATTTTTTTTTTTTTCTGAATTTATCTTTGGCTGCGTTGGGTCTTATTTGCTCTGTGCAGGTTTTCTCTGGTTGTGGCAGGCGGGGCCTACTCTTCATTGAGGTGCGCGGGCTTCTCATTGCAGTGGCTTCTCTTGTTGTGGAGCATGGGCTCTGGGTGCGCGGGTTTCAGTAGTTGCAGCACGTGGGCTCAGTAGTTTTGGCTCAGGGGCTCTAGAGCGCAGGCTCAGTAGTTGTGACGCACAGGCTTAGCTGCTCTCTGGCATGTGGGATCATCCCAGGCCAGGGCTCGAACCTGTGTCCCATGCATTGGCAGGCCCATTCTTAACCACTGCACCAGCAGGAAGCCTTCTTCATGTTATTCTTGAAGGTGATTTTGTCAGTCTATGGCAATTGAGTCTTTCCCCCCCCCCCCTTCAATGGGTGTTAATGTAGTTAGTATACTCCATCTGCCTTTTTGAATGAAGGGTTTTTGTGCTGTTGACAGTTTTACTGGGTAAATTAGGCCTGGAATATACTGCAGGGAAATAGATACATGTCTGGTCCTTGATACTCAGTTGGTTGACAAACAGATCTTGTAGTGAGCAGTAGGAGAGGAAGGTTTACAAGGGAAATGGATTTAAAGTAGCTTTAAACGTAATTGTGATATATCCTTAATTGTTTTAAGATGGTTTGTTCTTTTCCCCCTCAGTGCTATGATTTTTTCTTTTATGATACTTGTTTAGCTAAATGCAATTTAAAATTCGCCTGAGACTAGCGAACAGTACAGTCAAGATGGCTAAAGGTGATCCCAAGAAACCAAAGCGCAAGATGTCTGCTTATGCCTTCTTTGTGCAGACGTGCAGAGAGGAACATAAGAAGAAAAACCCTGAGGTCCCTGTCAATTTTGCAGAATTTTCCAAGAAATGCTCTGAGAGGTGGAAGACAATGTCTGGGAAAGAGAAGTCTAAATTTGATGAAATGGCAAAGGCAGATAAAGTGCGCTATGATCGGGAAATGAAGGATTACGGACCAGCTAAGGGAGGCAAGAAGAAGAAGGACCCGAATGCCCCCAAGAGGCCACCGTCTGGATTTTTCCTGTTCTGTTCTGAATTCCGCCCAAAGATCAAATCTACAAACCCTGGCATCTCTATTGGAGACGTGGCGAAGAAGCTGGGCGAGATGTGGAATAACTTAAGTGACAGCGAGAAGCAGCCATACATCAACAAGGCAGCAAAGCTGAAGGAGAAATACGAGAAGGATGTCGCAGACTATAAGTCTAAAGGGAAGTTTGATGGCGCCAAGGGTCCTGCTAAAGTTGCCTGGAAAAAGGTGGAAGAGGAAGATGAAGAAGACGAGAACGAAGAAGAGGAGGAGGAGGAGGAGGAGGATGAATAAAAAAAACTGTTGATCTGTCTCCTTGTGAATACCTTAGAGTAGGGAGCGCCGTGATTGACACACCTCTCGCCCGAGACGTGTCTGTTGCCCTCATTAGGTTGAATTACCCAGTTGGATCATGATCATATCGTAGTCTCAGAGTGCTCTAGCAATTGTCAGTGGTTTACATGAAGCGGCCATGGGTATCTGGAGCACCCGGAAACTGTATCAAAGTTGTACATATTTCCAAACATTTTTAAAATGAAAAGGCTCTCGTGTTCTCCTCACTCTGTGCACTTTGCTGTTGGTGTGACAAGGCATTTAAAGATGTTTCTCGCATTTTCTTTTTTTTTTTTAATTTGTGAGGTGGTGTGTTAACTCTATGGTCGTTGACTAGGAATCCTGAGTTCTCAACTGTACATATCTATAGTTTGTAAAAAGAACAAAGCAACCGAGACACACTCTTGACGCCCTTTGCTTGGCGTGGAGGCTGTAGGAGCGATGCCTTCCGCAGGGGCCGTAGCTCAGGGCGTGCACTGTGGGGCTGGAACTGTGGACACTGCAGTGGGCATCCATTTAGCTTCAGGTTGTCTTGTTTCTGTATATAGAGACATAGCATCCCGCTGCCATTCTTAGCTGTGGAAAGGGGGGGGGGGTCAGCTGGCATGAGAAGTGTTTTGGATCCTTTTTAGTTGAAGTGCGGTAGTTTTAAACTGTTTGTTTTTTAAACAAACCATAGAACTCTTCATTGTCAGCAAAGCCAAGAGCCACTGCATTGATGAAAGTTCAAGAACCTTCTGTACTAAACACGATCTGCAATGTTCTGTTATTTTTTTTTGTATGTTTAGAATGCTGAAATGTTTTTGAAGTTAAATAAACAGTATTACATTTAAAAAATAAATAAATAAATAAAATAAAATTCGCCTTGTCAGTCTAGTACGCTGATTTGTTTTTCATTTTCTTCATCTAAACATTTTTCTTTTGATTTTTGAGATTCCCTTTTAAATTTTTCCAGGCTAATAAGTCAGATATTTTTCCTGACATCTACTTTAGGAATCTACTCTGGTTTTATGCTGGGTCTCTTAATATATAACGCTTGTCATTGAACCGTGGGCTAGAAAAATCAACAAAATCTCTTAATTCTACTGAATATTATGTGATATAGTTCCCTTTAAGTAAAAGCAGGCTTAATTTCCTGTTGGAGGTGGTAATGCCTTTGAAAACTGACCTTATTAAACAGCATATATTCAGGGAATTCCCTGGTTGTCCAGTGGTTAGGACTCCATGCTTTCACTGCCGAGGGCCTGGTTTTGATCCCCGGTGGGGAAACTAACATCCTGCAAGCCGTGCAGCGCGGCCAAAAAAAGAAGAAGGAAAGATAAACAGGGGCTTCCCTGGTGACACAGTGGTTAAGAATCCACCTGCCAATGCAGGGGACACGGGTTTGAGCCCTGGTCCAGAAAGATCCCACATGCCGCAGAGCAACTAAGCCCGTGCGCCACAACTACTGAGCCTGTGCTCTAGAGCCCGCGAACCACAACTGCTGAACCCATGTACCACACCTACTGAAGCCCACACACCTAGAGCCCGTGCTCTGCAACAAGAGAAGCCACTGCAATGAGAAGCCCACGCACCGCAACGAAGAGTAGCCCCCGCTCACCGCAACTAGAGAAAGCCCGCGAGCAGCAACGAAGACCCAACGCAGCCAAAACTAAAAAGTAAATGAAGAAATAAAAGAGGTTATTTTAACCAGTGGAATCAAAGATATACATATATTCTAAAGTTGCTAACCTGCCTTTATGAAAGTGGTATCATACTAAACACATTCTGCAACTTGCTTTTCTCATTTTTTTTTGAAATTCACATATTTATTTCAAGAAACATGAAAAGACAACAAAATCATGAGAAATCAACCTGTGCAATATCGGCAGATATTCAGAGGCCTCTGTGCTGTTTGTTGTTGTTGTTGTTTTGTTTTGGTTTTAATGCTTAAAGAAAATAGATGATAATTTGATACTGTAAGTTTATCTGTATAATTATTTATTTGGTTGTTTATTCAACAAATATGGAGCAGAGGGAATTTATACAGGAGCAAAAGAACAAAGGAGCCTACAAATGGCAAGTAGTTTAGTGTGTGTGTGTGTGTGTGTGTGTTGTGTCTGAAGGATAGGGTATGTACGAGATGTTTTAGGAAGTAAAGACAAAGGCAGCTTGGAACCAGACTATAGGATGCCATAAATCCCAGGTTAAAGAGCTTCTACTGAAACGGAGCAGGACGCTATAGACCTTGCCCCCGATGTCCTCAGCCTGCCTTTTGTCTGTGGAAAAACTTTAGCCAAAGAATAAGTTTTTTTTTTAAACTTTGGGTTTTTATTTATTTATGGCTGTGTTGGGTCTTCGTTTCTGTGCAAGGGCTTTCTCTAGTTGCGGCAAGTGGGGGCCGCTCTTCATCGCGGTGCGCAGGCTTCTTATTATCGTGGCCTCTCTTGTTGCAGAGCACAGGCTCCAGACACGCAGGCTCAGTAATTGTGGCTCATGGGCCTAGTTGCTCCGCGGCATGTGGGATCCTCCCAGACCAGGGCTCGAACCAGTGTCCTCTGCACTGGCAGGCAGATTCTCAACCACTGCGCCACCAGGGAAGCCCCAAAGAATAAGTTTAATGAGATAAGTGATAAAATACAGAAGCAAAGAAAAGCAGTCAAACAGGACAAAACAATAATAGTTTAGTCAGTAATCAAAGTGAAGGACCTTTAGTTCCTTCTCGAGGGTTATAGATAATATTCTGAGCCACATCCCGTGCACTGTCTTATATAGATACTGAAACCCCAACCAGGTGGAAGAAGTTAACTACATGATGACCAGGCTGTAGTCATGACATAAGCTGCCACAATTCTGAGAATTTGCCGCAAAGAAATGGAAACAAACCAGCCCTGGAACTGAAGATTAACTGTACCCAAAACAATCACAATGGCGCTGGTTAGACCACTGCATGACCAATTTCAAGATGACTCTCAGAGCTGACCGTGCTGGTTCTGCATGTAGTCCTCTCCCTCGCTCTATAAAAGCTCTTGTCCACTGGTTGGGGTGGGGGGAATCGGCCTTTGGACAGGAGTCCACCCCCCCAACCCCCACCCCGTTGCCTGCATCAAAATAAAGCAAACTTTCCTGTCCACCAAGCTTGCATCTTTATTGGCTTTTGAGCGGCGAGCAGCCGGACCCCACTTGTGATTACAGTACTATACATAGCAGGACATGGGGTGCCACTGAATTTTGCATTCCTGAAAGCACCTGTATTACTTGCACAAAATAGATTATTTTTTAAGCTTAAATCCTATTAGTGATTACAAGAATGTTGAGATTTTAATTTTTAATATTTATAGAGTAGTTGTTACTTGCTAAACTCTGTTAGATACTTTAAATCCATCATTTTAGCTAATACCACTCATTGATTGAACTCCCTAAAGTTGCGTGCCTGCTTATTAGTTTTTTGCTTTCAATAGTGCATCTTGTCTATCTCTATTCTAATTGATACAGATCTAATTCATTTAAATTAATTGCTTAATATTTTATTATCTGTATGTACCATAATTTATTCAGCTGTGCCCCTAATGGTGGATATTAAGATTTCTTTCTTTTTTTGCAGTTTTGTATCACCAGAAACAATGCTTTGATAAAATACTTTGTAATGAATCTTTACATAATGGGTTTTTAATATTCAAAGCAGGATTTCTGGTTCAGATTTTTAATAGATACTGCTGCATTGCTTTCCAAAAGCATTGTAACAGTTCACACTGCCAACTGCCTTTAGGAGTGTCCGTTTTCCCACCTCTTCTCCACTGAATGTTTTCTCATTTTTCAGTTTTTTTCAAGCTTTATGGGAAGTTTAACTTTCTTCCCACTATTTCAAGCCAGGCACCATGTTGTATTGGTTTATTGAATATTCCAGAGTTAGGTGAAATATCCACCGTTTCGAACGTTCCTGGCAGAGAGAACAGCTTGTGCAAAGGAACACGATGAGTATGTGGAAGACAGTACGTGGTTCATTATGGCTGAAGTGAGGGGGAGGGAATTTGGTGCAAAATAAGGCTGGAGAGGTGCGTGTGAGCCAGGCTGTGCTGGACCTTGTAAACTATTTCTTTTCTGGCCTTGGCCTTGTGTCATGCGGGATCCTAGTTCCCTGACCAGGGATGAAACTGGCTCCCCCTGCGGTGGAAGCGGAGTCTTAACCACTGGACCCCAGGGAAGTCCCTGTAAACTATTTAGAGAAGTTCTGTCTTTAGCCAAGAGTTGGGAAGCTACTAAAGCTTTAAGCAGGGTAATGATGTATTATCCTGCTTATTTAAAGACAATTTTTATCTACATAACTATTCCTTGGTTTGGAAAAAAATCCCAAACAATATTTATATGTTTGTTATTTTGATCACAGCATAAATGGTGTGCTTTGCAAACGTCATAGTTTTTGGCTTCGGTCTTTGCTTTCAGCATCCACTTTGTCTTGTAAGTTTTTCTCGTGAGACATCTCCTCTCTTCCTACGCCAGTCTAAAAGGAGGCGAGTCCTCAAGCTGCGGCGCACGTTGTAGTCGTCAGCGTTTTACGTAATCCTGATGCTGCGGAACTGCCGCGCGAAACGGGGCGGGGTTGGAAATAACTGGCGTGTGATTGGCTGTTTAAAAACTGTATGTTAATTAAATTGACAACTTGAAATGTCTTCTGAAACGCAGAAGGGTTCAAAACGCTTTGTTGGGCTTCGGTATTGGAAAGATTCTTCAGACAACATATTCCAGTGTACGTTTCAAGAAGAATAGTGCTGTAAGAAAAAGTAACCATCAGTAAATTATGTGTGCATTTCCTACACCTCGGAAAAACAGAAACAATTGTGTTAAGACTATACTTTCAGGGATCATTTCTATAGTTTGTTACTAGAGAAGTTTCTCTGAACGTGTAGAGCACCCGAACCCACGAGGAGGAGATGCAGTGTTCTCTCCTGAGCGTGAAGTTGGCTTTTGGTGTTGCTTTTGCAGCTGCCTTTAGCCGTTGATGATCGTTCTTCTCTTCATTTTGGAGAGTGAGAGGGAGATGAATGCAGTCTGAGTGGTTTCGGTTTGAACAATTATCAGGAGTAAACTTGTTTTTTTTTTTTTTTGATTGAATTTCTGGGAGGTGTGATGGTATGTGCAAATATTACTTACCACAAAGAGGAGGAGTAAGGTTTTTTTTTTGTTTTTTTTTTTTGATTTTGGGGTTTTTGAGATGGGTGTAATTGAGAGTTAGGTCTTTTTGTTCTTTGTGCTTTTTTTTTTTTCTAATTGGGTAGTGCATGTAGTGAGGTTTACTGTTGTACTTAGTTTTGAAATTTTTTTTTTTTTTAGCAGCTGGGTGGCGTAGTGATGTTGAGTCTTTCATGTTGTGTTTCATTCAGCGTATGATGTAGTTAAGTTATTATCTGCTGGGAAATTATGAAACGCAGAACAGTTTTAATTCGCTTTTCCTTTTCGCGTAGCAGCGTGAGGTGAAATGTTTTTTAGCAACATTTTTCTGTATACAGCACTTGAAGGTAAAGATTGTGGGGTTTTTTTGTTTGTTTTTTATATTTGTGAACCTCAAGTAATTTTCACTTTTATATATTCCAGTTTACCAATATTTACCCTATGGTTTCTTCTGTTGCTCTTTTCTTTTTTTTTTTTTTTTTAATATTTTATTTATTTATTTATGGCTGTGTTGGGTCTTCGTCTCTGTGCGAGGGCTCCCTCCAGTCGCGGCAAGTGGGGGCCATTCTTCATCGCGGTGCGCGGGCCTCTCACTATCGCGGCCTCTCCCGTGGCGGAGCACAGGCTCCAGACGCGCAGGCTCAGTAATTGTGGCTCACGGGCCCGCTCCGCGGCATGTGGGATCCTCCCAGACCAGGGCGCGAACCCGTGTCCCCTGCATTGGCAGGCAGACTCTCAACCACTGCGCCACCAGGGAAGCCCTGTGGTTTATTTTTGATTTGTGACCTTTTCTGTTATTTTGACTTCTGAAGGTTTTCATTCCTTTTCTTAAAAAAAAAAAAAGTTGCATTATTAATACATTGAAAGTACTGTAAAAACAAATTTTAATTTTTTTTTGTATTTGTGTTGACCTTGGTGTTTGTTTTGCAGGAGTGTATGTCGATGCAGTTAACTCTCTGGGCCAGACAGCGCTTTTCATTGCGGCATTGTTAGGCCTTACGAAATTAGTTAATGTCCTGGTGGATTATGGATCGGATCCAAACCAGTAAGTAATAATAACATCACTATCTAGAAAATATGCTCTTAAAATAAGTTGAGGTATTTGGAAACTAATTTGATAAGATATTAAAAGAACTTGCACTAATTTATATCAATGAAATACATTTGTATACCTAACGTTGAAGCATGCTTTTATTTCACCGTTTTGGTTGCGTGACTTGCAGTGTCTTAGTTCCCCAACCAGGGGATAGAACTTGGGACCCCAGCAGTGGAAGCACAGAGGCCTAACCATTGGACCACCAGGAGATTCCCAGAAACATGCTTTTAACTGTAAATAGAGAGTTTTCTGAGCAGTTTTATTAGGCCCTATGAAATAAGTGAACCTTTCTACTCATTTAGTCATTAACAAGTACTGTTTATGTATTCCCACCGCGCATTATAGTTTGTATGATTTGCTTAAGTACTTTAACGTATCCCACAACCAAGTTCTTCACCAATTAATATATTTGGCACCACTTTGTCAGGATGACTTTTGTAGTTGTGGTTTAAAAGAATCTGAGTCCAAATTTTAATATGGAACAGCAACACAGTGTAACGAATCAACAGCAAGTGAACATTTCTTCTCTTTGTGTAGGATTTTTGCTTTTTCCAGGGCCTTCCCAGGCACTAGCTCACTAGAGCTTTACAACCACCTCCTCAACAGGGAACAGCAGGTATTTTTACAGTTCCCATTGGACAGAACCAGAAACAGATTTCGAGCGTTTCTGTGATTCCAGCTGATTGTCACAGGAATGCCAGAATATGCACAATCATAAGTCATAAAATAGCTTTCCCATCTTACATAAGGAGGCCGCTTAATTTTTTTTTTTTTAAGTATTGATGTTGAAAGCTTGTTGTTGTTGTTATAAAATTGTTTGCTTAGTGGGAAAAACCTTGGAAGCTTGGAGAAGTATAAAGGAAAAAACCATTCAGAGTGAGAATTCCGAAACCCAGACATAACACAGTGAACATTTTGCTTTGTTTCCTTCCAGAATTTTTCTGGACTCGCATATTTGCAAATATTTGCATATTTCTCTACTGTATCAGTGTTTAATGTCAAAACTCAGAAATAAAGGGCTATCTCACTTGATGTTTGCAGATAACAGCTTTGTAGAGAGGCCATATTGGTGCTGCAGTTCCTCAGCAAAAATGCAGCATTTTCTAGTCATCTGCATTTGCATCTGTTTTGTGGAAGTTTAGAGCTAGGTTCTTTAAAGAACAAATCATTCAAACCCTTAATATTCCAGATTAGGGGGCTGATACCCAGAAAGTTTAAATGGCTGGTCCATAATGGTGCATTGTGGTAATGATAGGGTTTGAGACCAGGAGCCCAGCATCTGAAGAACTCAGAAGTTCCCTTTTAAGAAATCCCCATGATGCCAGGGGGAGGTGGGAAAGGACAATATCAAGAGGAAGAAGGCAGACCCTGTAGCTTCTTATTTTGTGGCAGGAATGCTTTCATGTGCTTTAAAAATATTTTCCATCAAGGGAAGGGAAATTTCTGGGGGCAAGTTGTATTCCTAAGTGCTTAATGGAACTGCTGTGATGGCCTGGGCTTATTGAGGTCACAGAGTCAGATGCCTGAAGGACTAAGTGGGGTCAGTGGGTACAGGCTCTGTCTAAGGAGCATCTGTTGCAGCTGGGCAGAAAAGGAAGCCATGGAGGCCAAATCTTCCAAATTTCCAAGAGGCTGGAAATCCCAGTTTTTATTGTGAAATCCCCAAAGTGTTAAATATTGTCCATTACTTTAAGTTATTTTTTAAAACACTATGTGGACCAAATAAAACATGCCTCTGGGTTGCCAAATCAATCTGTGGGCCTCCAGTTTTCAACCTCTAGGATAAATTAATAAAACAATACACATTTTGATATTACTTGGACCTGGATTCCCTTGTAAGGGTTAATTGGGTATAAAAAACATTATTTCTTTCTTCCTTAGCATTCACAAGAAATGACAGATAATATCTTCTCTCTCCCTACCCAGCTCTCTTACTATTTATGGGAAGAATGATTAGAAGGCTGTAAAACATTATACAAATTTATTTTTAAAGCAAGGAGGATATTACATTTCCCATAGTGCAGTGTGCTGGACTACTTATCAGACCCAGCAGTAAGGGAGAGCTCACAATGAGATATCCTAGTGGTTCCCAGATGCCTGGGTACAGGCCAGCCTCATTGGCATCAGCTGGGGAACTTGTAAAAAGTACACATTCCTGGGCTCCACGCTTGCAGGTTATGATTCAGTCTGTTGTGTAGTCTGAGAATCTGTATTTTTGACAAATATCCCAATGACTTATTAAGTAAATTATGGTACATCTGTACATTGGAATACCATGCAGCTGTTAAAAAAGAATTGAGGTGGGTTCTCATATGGAAATTTCTCCAAGATATACTTTTTTAAAAAATATTTATTTATTTATGTCCGCATTGGGTCTTCATTGCTGCACGTGGGCTTTCTCTAGTTGCGGCGAGCAGGGGCTGTTCTTTGTTGCAGTGCGCAGGCTTCTCATTGCATTGGCTTCTCTTTGTTGCGGAGCATGGGCTGTAGGCGCGCGGACTTAAGTAGTTGTGGCACGTGGGCTCAGTAGTTGTGGCTCGCGGGCTCTAGAGCGCAGGCTCAGTAGTTGTGGCGCATGGGCCTAGTTGCTCCATAGCATGTGGGATCTTCCCGGACCAGGGCTCGAACCCATGTCCCCTGCATTGGGAGGCAGATTCTTAACCACTGCGCCACCAGGGAAGTCCC